>NW_027506922.1:482500-737500 GCF_052324685.1 Brachyhypopomus gauderio | reverse complement strand
CTGGATCTTTATAAGGGCCTAACTGCATAGATTACTGCCATTATCTAACTACTTGCTTGTTGGAAACATCATACGATACATGGATGAGGTCTCCTACCAGGACACGGAGAACCTCATGCCAGCACGCCTTGTTTGTCTAAAGCCTGAGGCTTCTCACCATTTGGTATGACTTCATTTGTTACAAGCCACATCTGGACAGGAGGTAAGCAAATAGATGGAGGCAGGTAGGTAGTTATGTTGTTAGATAGATAGATAGATATGTGTGTTTGTGTTTGTCTGACATCAGAAAGCATGTGCTGAAGTGACAGATCTGGATCTTTATAAGGGCCTAACTGCATAGATTACTGGCATTATCTAACTACCTGCTTGTTGGAAACATCATACGATACATGGATAAGGTCTCGTACCAGGACACGGAGAACCTCATGCCAACACGCCTTGTTTGGCTAAAGCCTGAGTCTTCTCACCATTTGGTATGACCTCATTCGTTACAAGCCACATCTGGACAGGAGGTAAGCAAATAGATGGAGGCAGGTAGGTAGTTATGTTGTTAGATAGATAGATAGATAGATATGTGTGTTTGTGTTTGTGTTTGTGTTTGTGTGACATCAGAAAGCATGTGCTGAAGTGACAGATCTGGATCTTTATAAGGGCCTAACTGCATAGATTACTGCCATTATCTAACTACCTGCTTGTTGGAAACATCATGTGATACATGGATGAGGTCTCCTACCAGGACACGGAGAACCTCGTGCCAACACGCCTTGTTTGGCTAAAGCCTGAGTCTTCTCACCATTTGGTATGACCTCATTCGTTACAAGCCACATCTGGACAGGAGGTAAGCAAATAGATGGAGGCAGGTAGGTAGTTATGTTGTTAGATAGATAGATATGTGTGTTTGTGTTTGTGTTTGTGTGACATCAGAAAGCATGTGCTGAAGTGACAGATCTGGATCTTTATAAGGGCCTAACTGCATAGATTACTGCCATTATCTAACTACCTGCTTGTTGGAAACATCATACGATACATGGATAAGGTCTCGTACCAGGACACGGAGAACCTCATGCCAGCACGCCTTGTTTGGCTAAAGCCTGAGGCTTCTCACCATTTGGTATGACCTCATTTGTTACAAGCCACATCTGGACAGGAGGTAAGCAAATAGATGGAGGCAGGTAGGTAGTTATGTTGGTAGATACATAGATATGTGTGTTTGTGTTTGTGTTTGTGTGACATCAGAAAGCATGTGCTGAAGTGACAGATCTGGATCTTTATAAGGGCCTAACTGCATAGATTACTGCCATTATCTAACTACCTGCTTGTTGGAAACATCATGTGATACATGGATGAGGTGTCCTACCAGGTCACGGAGAACCTCATGCCAACACGCCTTGTTTGGCTAAAGCCTGAGTCTTCTCACCATTTGGTATGACCTCATTCGTTACAAGCCACATCTGGACAGGAGGTAAGCAAATAGATGGAGGCAGGTAGGTAGTTATGTTGTTAGATAGATAGATAGATAGATATGTGTGTTTGTGTTTGTGTTTGTGTGACATCAGAAAGCATGTGCTGAAATGACAGATCTGGATCTTTATAAGGGCCTAACTGCATAGATTACTGCCATTATCTAACTACCTGCTTGTTGGAAACATCATGTGATACATGGATGAGGTGTCCTACCAGGACACCGAGAACCTCATGCCAACACGCCTTGTTTGGCTAAAGCCTGAGTCTTCTCACCATTTGGTATGACCTCATTCGTTACAAGCCACATCTGGACAGGAGGTAAGCAAATAGATGGAGGCAGGTAGGTAGTTATGTTGTTAGATAGATAGATAGATAGATATGTGTGTTTGTGTTTGTGTTTGTGTTTGTGTGACATCAGAAAGCATGTGCTGAAGTGACAGATCTGGATCTTTATAAGGGCCTAACTGCATAGATTACTGCCATTATCTAACTACCTGCTTGTTGGAAACATCATGTGATACATGGATGAGGTCTCCTACCAGGACACGGAGAACCTCGTGCCAACACGCCTTGTTTGGCTAAAGCCTGAGTCTTCTCACCATTTGGTATGACCTCATTCGTTACAAGCCACATCTGGACAGGAGGTAAGCAAATAGATGGAGGCAGGTAGGTAGTTATGTTGTTAGATAGATAGATATGTGTGTTTGTGTGACATCAGAAAGCATGTGCTGAAGTGACAGATCTGGATCTTTATAAGGGCCTAACTGCATAGATTACTGCCATTATCTAACTACCTGCTTGTTGGAAACATCATACGATACATGGATAAGGTCTCGTACCAGGACACGGAGAACCTCATGCCAGCACACCTTGTTTGGGTAAAGCCTGAGGCTTCTCACCATTTGGTATGACCTCATTTGTTACAAGCCACATCTGGACAGGAGGTAAGCAAATAGATGGAGGCAGGTAGGTAGTTATGTTGGTAGATAGATCGATATGTGTGTTTGTGTTTGTGTTTGTGTGACATCAGAAAGCATGTGCTGAAGTGACAGATCTGGATCTTTATAAGGGCCTAACTGCATAGATTACTGCCATTATCTAACTACCTGCTTGTTGGAAACATCATGTGATACATGGATGAGGTCTCCTACCAGGACACGGAGAACCTCATGCCAACACGCCTTGTTTGGCTAAAGCCTGAGTCTTCTCACCATTTGGTATGACCTCATTCGTTGCAAGCCACATCTGGACAGGAGGTAAGCAAATAGATGGAGGCAGGTAGGTAGTTATGTTGGTAGATACATAGATATGTGTGTTTGTGTTTGTGTGACATCAGAAAGCATGTGCTGAAGTGACAGATCTGGATCTTTATAAGGGCCTAACTGCATAGATTACTGCCAATATCTAAACACCTGCTTGTTGGAAACATCATACGATACATGGATAAGGTCTCGTACCAGGACACGGAGAACCTCATGCCAACACGCCTTGTTTGGCTAAAGCCTGAGGCTTCTCACCATTTGGTATGACCTCATTTGTTACAAGCGACATCTGGACAGGAGGTAAGCAAATAGATGGAGGCAGGTAGGTAGTTATGTTGTTAGATAGATGGATAGATAGATAAATATGTGTGTTTGTGTTTGTGTGACATCAGAAAGCATGTGCTGAAGTGACAGAGCTGGATCTTTATAAGGGCCTAACTGCATAGATTACTGCCATTATCTAACTACCTGCTTGTTGGAAACATCATACGATACATGGATGAGGTCTCCTACCAGGACACGGAGAACCTCATGCCAGCACGCCTTGTTTGGCTAAAGCCTGAGGCTTCTCACCATTTGGTATGACTTCATTTGTTACAAGCCACATCTGGACAGGAGGTAAGCAAATAGATGGAGGCAGGTAGGTAGTTATGTTGTTAGATAGATAGATAGATATGTGTGTTTGTGTTTGTGTGACATCAGAAAGCATGTGCTGAAGTGACAGATCTGGATCTTTATAAGGGCCTAACTGCATAGATTACTGGCATTATCTAACTACCTGCTTGTTGGAAACATCATACGATACATGGATAAGGTCTCGTACCAGGACACGGAGAACCTCATGCCAACACGCCTTGTTTGGCTAAAGCCTGAGTCTTCTCACCATTTGGTATGACCTCATTCGTTACAAGCCACATCTGGACAGGAGGTAAGCAAATAGATGGAGGCAGGTAGGTAGTTATGTTGTTAGATAGATAGATAGATAGATATGTGTGTTTGTGTTTGTGTTTGTGTGACATCAGAAAGCATGTGCTGAAGTGACAGATCTGGATCTTTATAAGGGCCTAACTGCATAGATTACTGCCATTATCTAACTACCTGCTTGTTGGAAACATCATGTGATACATGGATGAGGTCTCCTACCAGGACACGGAGAACCTCGTGCCAACACGCCTTGTTTGGCTAAAGCCTGAGTCTTCTCACCATTTGGTATGACCTCATTCGTTACAAGCCACATCTGGACAGGAGGTAAGCAAATAGATGGAGGCAGGTAGGTAGTTATGTTGTTAGATAGATAGATATGTGTGTTTGTGTTTGTGTTTGTGTTTGTGTGACATCAGAAAGCATGTGCTGAAGTGACAGATCTGGATCTTTATAAGGGCCTAACTGCATAGATTACTGCCATTATCTAACTACCTGCTTGTTGGAAACATCATACGATACATGGATAAGGTCTCGTACCAGGACACGGAGAACCTCATGCCAGCACGCCTTGTTTGGCTAAAGCCTGAGGCTTCTCACCATTTGGTATGACCTCATTTGTTACAAGCCACATCTGGACAGGAGGTAAGCAAATAGATGGAGGCAGGTAGGTAGTTATGTTGGTAGATACATAGATATGTGTGTTTGTGTTTGTGTGACATCAGAAAGCATGTGCTGAAGTGACAGATCTGGATCTTTATAAGGGCCTAACTGCATAGATTACTGCCATTATCTAACTACCTGCTTGTTGGAAACATCATGTGATACATGGATGAGGTGTCCTACCAGGTCACGGAGAACCTCATGCCAACACGCCTTGTTTGGCTAAAGCCTGAGTCTTCTCACCATTTGGTATGACCTCATTCGTTACAAGCCACATTTGGACAGGAGGTAAGCAAATAGATGGAGGCAGGTAGGTAGTTATGTTGTTAGATAGATAGATAGATAGATATGTGTGTTTGTGTTTGTGTTTGTGTGACATCAGAAAGCATGTGCTGAAATGACAGATCTGGATCTTTATAAGGGCCTAACTGCATAGATTACTGCCATTATCTAACTACCTGCTTGTTGGAAACATCATGTGATACATGGATGAGGTGTCCTACCAGGACACCGAGAACCTCATGCCAACACGCCTTGTTTGGCTAAAGCCTGAGTCTTCTCACCATTTGGTATGACCTCATTCGTTACAAGCCACATCTGGACAGGAGGTAAGCAAATAGATGGAGGCAGGTAGGTAGTTATGTTGTTAGATAGATAGATAGATAGATATGTGTGTTTGTGTTTGTGTTTGTGTTTGTGTGACATCAGCAAGCATGTGCTGAAGTGACAGATCTGGATCTTTATAAGGGCCTAACTACATAGATTACTGCCATTATCTAACTACCTGCTTGTTGGAAACATCATGTGATACATGGATGAGGTCTCCTACCAGGACACGGAGAACCTCGTGCCAACACGCCTTGTTTGGCTAAAGCCTGAGTCTTCTCACCATTTGGTATGACCTCATTCGTTACAAGCCACATCTGGACAGGAGGTAAGCAAATAGATGGAGGCAGGTAGGTAGTTATGTTGTTAGATAGATAGATATGTGTGTTTGTGTTTGTGTGACATCAGAAAGCATGTGCTGAAGTGACAGATCTGGATCTTTATAAGGGCCTAACTGCATAGATTACTGCCATTATCTAACTACCTGCTTGTTGGAAACATCATACGATACATGGATAAGGTCTCGTACCAGGACACGGAGAACCTCATGCCAGCACGCCTTGTTTGGGTAAAGCCTGAGGCTACTCACCATTTGGTATGACCTCATTTGTTACAAGCCACATCTGGACAGGAGGTAAGCAAATAGATGGAGGCAGGTAGGTAGTTATGTTGGTAGATAGATCGATATGTGTGTTTGTGTTTGTGTTTGTGTGACATCAGAAAGCATGTGCTGAAGTGACAGATCTGGATCTTTATAAGGGCCTAACTGCATAGATTACTGCCATTATCTAACTACCTGCTTGTTGGAAACATCATGTGATACATGGATGAGGTCTCCTACCAGGACACGGAGAACCTCATGCCAACACGCCTTGTTTGGCTAAAGCCTGAGTCTTCTCACCATTTGGTATGACCTCATTCGTTGCAAGCCACATCTGGACAGGAGGTAAGCAAATAGATGGAGGCAGGTAGGTAGTTATGTTGGTAGATACATAGATATGTGTGTTTGTGTTTGTGTGACATCAGAAAGCATGTGCTGAAGTGACAGATCTGGATCTTTATAAGGGCCTAACTGCATAGATTACTGCCAATATCTAAACACCTGCTTGTTGGAAACATCATACGATACATGGATAAGGTCTCGTACCAGGACACGGAGAACCTCATGCCAACACGCCTTGTTTGGCTAAAGCCTGAGGCTTCTCACCATTTGGTATGACCTCATTTGTTACAAGCGACATCTGGACAGGAGGTAAGCAAATAGATGGAGGCAGGTAGGTAGTTATGTTGTTAGATAGATGGATAGATAGATAAATATGTGTGTTTGTGTTTGTGTGACATCAGAAAGCATGTGCTGAAGTGACAGAGCTGGATCTTTATAAGGGCCTAACTGCATAGATTACTGCCATTATCTAACTACCTGCTTGTTGGAAACATCATACGATACATGGATGAGGTCTCCTACCAGGACACGGAGAACCTCATGCCAGCACGCCTTGTTTGGCTAAAGCCTGAGGCTTCTCACCATTTGGTATGACTTCATTTGTTACAAGCCACATCTGGACAGGAGGTAAGCAAATAGATGGAGGCAGGTAGGTAGTTATGTTGTTAGATAGATAGATAGATATGTGTGTTTGTGTTTGTGTGACATCAGAAAGCATGTGCTGAAGTGACAGATCTGGATCTTTATAAGGGCCTAACTGCATAGATTACTGGCATTATCTAACTACCTGCTTGTTGGAAACATCATACGATACATGGATAAGGTCTCGTACCAGGACACGGAGAACCTCATGCCAACACGCCTTGTTTGGCTAAAGCCTGAGTCTTCTCACCATTTGGTATGACCTCATTCGTTACAAGCCACATCTGGACAGGAGGTAAGCAAATAGATGGAGGCAGGTAGGTAGTTATGTTGTTAGATAGATAGATAGATATGTGTGTTTGTGTTTGTGTTTGTGTTTGTGTGACATCAGAAAGCATGTGCTGAAGTGACAGATCTGGATATTTATAAGGGCCTAACTGCATAGATTACTGCCATTATCTAACTACCTGCTTGTTGGAAACATCATGTGATACATGGATGAGGTCTCCTACCAGGACACGGAGAACCTCGTGCCAACACGCCTTGTTTGGCTAAAGCCTGAGTCTTCTCACCATTTGGTATGACCTCATTCGTTACAAGCCACATCTGGACAGGAGGTAAGCAAATAGATGGAGGCAGGTAGGTAGTTATGTTGTTAGATAGATAGATATGTGTGTTTGTGTTTGTGTTTGTGTTTGTGTGACATCAGAAAGCATGTGCTGAAGTGACAGATCTGGATCTTTATAAGGGCCTAACTGCATAGATTACTGCCATTATCTAACTACTTGCTTGTTGGAAACATCATACGATACATGGATGAGGTCTCCTACCAGGACACGGAGAACCTCATGCCAGCACGCCTTGTTTGTCTAAAGCCTGAGGCTTCTCACCATTTGGTATGACTTCATTTGTTACAAGCCACATCTGGACAGGAGGTAAGCAAATAGATGGAGGCAGGTAGGTAGTTATGTTGTTAGATAGATAGATAGATATGTGTGTTTGTGTTTGTCTGACATCAGAAAGCATGTGCTGAAGTGACAGATCTGGATCTTTATAAGGGCCTAACTGCATAGATTACTGGCATTATCTAACTACCTGCTTGTTGGAAACATCATACGATACATGGATAAGGTCTCGTACCAGGACACGGAGAACCTCATGCCAACACGCCTTGTTTGGCTAAAGCCTGAGTCTTCTCACCATTTGGTATGACCTCATTCGTTACAAGCCACATCTGGACAGGAGGTAAGCAAATAGATGGAGGCAGGTAGGTAGTTATGTTGTTAGATAGATAGATAGATAGATATGTGTGTTTGTGTTTGTGTTTGTGTTTGTGTGACATCAGAAAGCATGTGCTGAAGTGACAGATCTGGATCTTTATAAGGGCCTAACTGCATAGATTACTGCCATTATCTAACTACCTGCTTGTTGGAAACATCATGTGATACATGGATGAGGTCTCCTACCAGGACACGGAGAACCTCGTGCCAACACGCCTTGTTTGGCTAAAGCCTGAGTCTTCTCACCATTTGGTATGACCTCATTCGTTACAAGCCACATCTGGACAGGAGGTAAGCAAATAGATGGAGGCAGGTAGGTAGTTATGTTGTTAGATAGATAGATATGTGTGTTTGTGTTTGTGTTTGTGTTTGTGTGACATCAGAAAGCATGTGCTGAAGTGACAGATCTGGATCTTTATAAGGGCCTAACTGCATAGATTACTGCCATTATCTAACTACCTGCTTGTTGGAAACATCATACGATACATGGATAAGGTCTCGTACCAGGACACGGAGAACCTCATGCCAGCACGCCTTGTTTGGCTAAAGCCTGAGGCTTCTCACCATTTGGTATGACCTCATTTGTTACAAGCCACATCTGGACAGGAGGTAAGCAAATAGATGGAGGCAGGTAGGTAGTTATGTTGGTAGATACATAGATATGTGTGTTTGTGTTTGTGTTTGTGTGACATCAGAAAGCATGTGCTGAAGTGACAGATCTGGATCTTTACAAGGGCCTAACTGCATAGATTACTGCCATTATCTAACTACCTGCTTGTTGGAAACATCATGTGATACATGGATGAGGTGTCCTACCAGGTCACGGAGAACCTCATGCCAATACGCCTTGTTTGGCTAAAGCCTGAGTCTTCTCACCATTTGGTATGACCTCATTTGTTACAAGCCACATCTGGACAGGAGGTAAGCAAATAGATGGAGGCAGGTAGGTAGTTATGTTGTTAGATAGATAGATAGATAGATATGTGTGTTTGTGTTTGTGTTTGTGTGACATCAGAAAGCATGTGCTGAAATGACAGATCTGGATCTTTATAAGGGCCTAACTGCATAGATTACTGCCATTATCTAACTACCTGCTTGTTGGAAACATCATGTGATACATGGATGAGGTGTCCTACCAGGACACCGAGAACCTCATGCCAACACGCCTTGTTTGGCTAAAGCCTGAGTCTTCTCACCATTTGGTATGACCTCATTCGTTACAAGCCACATCTGGACAGGAGGTAAGCAAATAGATGGAGGCAGGTAGGTAGTTATGTTGTTAGATAGATAGATAGATAGATATGTGTGTTTGTGTTTGTGTTTGTGTTTGTGTGACATCAGAAAGCATGTGCTGAAGTGACAGATCTGGATCTTTATAAGGGCCTAACTGCATAGATTACTGCCATTATCTAACTACCTGCTTGTTGGAAACATCATGTGATACATGGATGAGGTCTCCTACCAGGACACGGAGAACCTCGTGCCAACACGCCTTGTTTGGCTAAAGCCTGAGTCTTCTCACCATTTGGTATGACCTCATTCGTTACAAGCCACATCTGGACAGGAGGTAAGCAAATAGATGGAGGCAGGTAGGTAGTTATGTTGTTAGATAGATAGATATGTGTGTTTGTGTTTGTGTGACATCAGAAAGCATGTGCTGAAGTGACAGATCTGGATCTTTATAAGGGCCTAACTGCATAGATTACTGCCATTATCTAACTACCTGCTTGTTGGAAACATCATACGATACATGGATAAGGTCTCGTACCAGGACACGGAGAACCTCATGCCAGCACGCCTTGTTTGGGTAAAGCCTGAGGCTTCTCACCATTTGGTATGACCTCATTTGTTACAAGCCACATCTGGACAGGAGGTAAGCAAATAGATGGAGGCAGGTAGGTAGTTATGTTGGTAGATAGATCGATATGTGTGTTTGTGTTTGTGTGACATCAGAAAGCATGTGCTGAAGTGACAGATCTGGATCTTTATAAGGGCCTAACTGCATAGATTACTGCCATTATCTAACTACCTGCTTGTTGGAAACATCATGTGATACATGGATGAGGTCTCCTACCAGGACACGGAGAACCTCATGCCAACACGCCTTGTTTGGCTAAAGCCTGAGTCTTCTCACCATTTGGTATGACCTCATTCGTTACAAGCCACATCTGGACAGGAGGTAAGCAAATAGATGGAGGCAGGTAGGTAGTTATGTTGGTAGATACATAGATATGTGTGTTTGTGTTTGTGTTTGTGTGACATCAGAAAGCATGTGCTGAAGTGACAGATCTGGATCTTTATAAGGGCCTAACTGCATAGATTACTGCCATTATCTAACTATCTGCTTGTTGGAAACATCATGTGATACATGGATGAGGTGTCCTACCAGGACACGGAGAACCTCATGCCAGCACGCCTTGTTTGGCTAAAGCCTGAGTCTTCTCACCATTTGGTATGACCTCATTCGTTACAAGCCACATCTGGACAGGAGGTAAGCAAATATATGGAGGCAGGTAGGTAGTTATGTTGGTAGATAGATAGATAGATATGTGTGTTTGTGTTTGTGTGACATCAGAAAGCATGTGCTGAAGTGACAGATCTGGATCTTTATAAGGGCCTAACTGCATAGATTACTGCCATTATCTAACTACCTGCTTGTTGGAAACATCATACGATACATGGATAAGGTCTCGTACCAGGACACGGAGAACCTCATGCCAGCACGCCTTGTTTGGCTAAAGCCTGAGGCTTCTCACCATTTGGTATGACCTCATTTGTTACAAGCCACATCTGGACAGGAGGTAAGCAAATAGATGGAGGCAGGTAGGTAGTTATGTTCGTAGATAGATAGATATGTGTGTTTGTGTTTGTGTGACATCAGAAAGCATGTGCTGAAGTGACAGATCTGGATCTTTATAAGGGCCTAACTGCATAGATTACTGCCATTATCTAACTACCTGCTTGTTGGAAACATCATGTGATACATGGATGAGGTCTCCTACCAGGACACGGAGAACCTCATGCCAACACGCCTTGTTTGGCTAAAGCCTGAGTCTTCTCACCATTTGGTATGACCTCATTCGTTGCAAGCCACATCTGGACAGGAGGTAAGCAAATAGATGGAGGCAGGTAGGTAGTTATGTTGGTAGATACATAGATATGTGTGTTTGTGTTTGTGTGACATCAGAAAGCATGTGCTGAAGTGACAGATCTGGATCTTTATAAGGGCCTAACTGCATAGATTACTGCCAATATCTAAACACCTGCTTGTTGGAAACATCATACGATACATGGATAAGGTCTCGTACCAGGACACGGAGAACCTCATGCCAACACGCCTTGTTTGGCTAAAGCCTGAGGCTTCTCACCATTTGGTATGACCTCATTTGTTACAAGCGACATCTGGACAGGAGGTAAGCAAATAGATGGAGGCAGGTAGGTAGTTATGTTGTTAGATAGATGGATAGATAGATAAATATGTGTGTTTGTGTTTGTGTGACATCAGAAAGCATGTGCTGAAGTGACAGAGCTGGATCTTTATAAGGGCCTAACTGCATAGATTACTGCCATTATCTAACTACCTGCTTGTTGGAAACATCATACGATACATGGATGAGGTCTCCTACCAGGACACGGAGAACCTCATGCCAGCACGCCTTGTTTGGCTAAAGCCTGAGGCTTCTCACCATTTGGTATGACTTCATTTGTTACAAGCCACATCTGGACAGGAGGTAAGCAAATAGATGGAGGCAGGTAGGTAGTTATGTTGTTAGATAGATAGATAGATATGTGTGTTTGTGTTTGTGTGACATCAGAAAGCATGTGCTGAAGTGACAGATCTGGATCTTTATAAGGGCCTAACTGCATAGATTACTGGCATTATCTAACTACCTGCTTGTTGGAAACATCATACGATACATGGATAAGGTCTCGTACCAGGACACGGAGAACCTCATGCCAACACGCCTTGTTTGGCTAAAGCCTGAGTCTTCTCACCATTTGGTATGACCTCATTCGTTACAAGCCACATCTGGACAGGAGGTAAGCAAATAGATGGAGGCAGGTAGGTAGTTATGTTGTTAGATAGATAGATAGATAGATATGTGTGTTTGTGTTTGTGTTTGTGTTTGTGTGACATCAGAAAGCATGTGCTGAAGTGACAGATCTGGATCTTTATAAGGGCCTAACTGCATAGATTACTGCCATTATCTAACTACCTGCTTGTTGGAAACATCATGTGATACATGGATGAGGTCTCCTACCAGGACACGGAGAACCTCGTGCCAACACGCCTTGTTTGGCTAAAGCCTGAGTCTTCTCACCATTTGGTATGACCTCATTCGTTACAAGCCACATCTGGACAGGAGGTAAGCAAATAGATGGAGGCAGGTAGGTAGTTATGTTGTTAGATAGATAGATATGTGTGTTTGTGTTTGTGTTTGTGTTTGTGTGACATCAGAAAGCATGTGCTGAAGTGACAGATCTGGATCTTTATAAGGGCCTAACTGCATAGATTACTGCCATTATCTAACTACTTGCTTGTTGGAAACATCATACGATACATGGATGAGGTCTCCTACCAGGACACGGAGAACCTCATGCCAGCACGCCTTGTTTGTCTAAAGCCTGAGGCTTCTCACCATTTGGTATGACTTCATTTGTTACAAGCCACATCTGGACAGGAGGTAAGCAAATAGATGGAGGCAGGTAGGTAGTTATGTTGTTAGATAGATAGATAGATATGTGTGTTTGTGTTTGTCTGACATCAGAAAGCATGTGCTGAAGTGACAGATCTGGATCTTTATAAGGGCCTAACTGCATAGATTACTGGCATTATCTAACTACCTGCTTGTTGGAAACATCATACGATACATGGATAAGGTCTCGTACCAGGACACGGAGAACCTCATGCCAACACGCCTTGTTTGGCTAAAGCCTGAGTCTTCTCACCATTTGGTATGACCTCATTCGTTACAAGCCACATCTGGACAGGAGGTAAGCAAACAGATGGAGGCAGGTAGGTAGTTATGTTGTTAGATAGATAGATAGATAGATAGATAGATATGTGTGTTTGTGTTTGTGTTTGTGTTTGTGTGACATCAGAAAGCATGTGCTGAAGTGACAGATCTGGATCTTTATAAGGGCCTAACTGCATAGATTACTGCCATTATCTAACTACCTGCTTGTTGGAAACATCATGTGATACATGGATGAGGTCTCCTACCAGGACACGGAGAACCTCGTGCCAACACGCCTTGTTTGGCTAAAGCCTGAGTCTTCTCACCATTTGGTATGACCTCATTCGTTACAAGCCACATCTGGACAGGAGGTAAGCAAATAGATGGAGGCAGGTAGGTAGTTATGTTGTTAGATAGATAGATATGTGTGTTTGTGTTTGTGTTTGTGTTTGTGTGACATCAGAAAGCATGTGCTGAAGTGACAGATCTGGATCTTTATAAGGGCCTAACTGCATAGATTACTGCCATTATCTAACTACCTGCTTGTTGGAAACATCATACGATACATGGATAAGGTCTCGTACCAGGACACGGAGAACCTCATGCCAGCACGCCTTGTTTGGCTAAAGCCTGAGGCTTCTCACCATTTGGTATGACCTCATTTGTTACAAGCCACATCTGGACAGGAGGCAAGCAAATAGATGGAGGCAGGTAGGTAGTTATGTTGGTAGATACATAGATATGTGTGTTTGTGTTTGTGTTTGTGTGACATCAGAAAGCATGTGCTGAAGTGACAGATCTGGATCTTTATAAGGGCCTAACTGCATAGATTACTGCCATTATCTAACTACCTGCTTGTTGGAAACATCATGTGATACATGGATGAGGTGTCCTACCAGGTCACGGAGAACCTCATGCCAACATGCCTTGTTTGGCTAAAGCCTGAGTCTTCTCACCATTTGGTATGACCTCATTCGTTACAAGCCACATCTGGACAGGAGGTAAGCAAATAGATGGAGGCAGGTAGGTAGTTATGTTGTTAGATAGATAGATAGATAGATATGTGTGTTTGTGTTTGTGTTTGTGTGACATCAGAAAGCATGTGCTGAAATGACAGATCTGGATCTTTATAAGGGCCTAACTGCATAGATTACTGCCATTATCTAACTACCTGCTTGTTGGAAACATCATGTGATACATGGATGAGGTGTCCTACCAGGACACCGAGAACCTCATGCCAACACGCCTTGTTTGGCTAAAGCCTGAGTCTTCTCACCATTTGGTATGACCTCATTCGTTACAAGCCACATCTGGACAGGAGGTAAGCAAATAGATGGAGGCAGGTAGGTAGTTATGTTGTTAGATAGATAGATAGATAGATATGTGTGTTTGTGTTTGTGTTTGTGTTTGTGTGACATCAGAAAGCATGTGCTGAAGTGACAGATCTGGATCTTTATAAGGGCCTAACTGCATAGATTACTGCCATTATCTAACTACCTGCTTGTTGGAAACATCATGTGATACATGGATGAGGTCTCCTACCAGGACACGGAGAACCTCGTGCCAACACGCCTTGTTTGGCTAAAGCCTGAGTCTTCTCACCATTTGGTATGACCTCATTCGTTACAAGCCACATCTGGACAGGAGGTAAGCAAATAGATGGAGGCAGGTAGGTAGTTATGTTGTTAGATAGATAGATATGTGTGTTTGTGTTTGTGTGACATCAGAAAGCATGTGCTGAAGTGACAGATCTGGATCTTTATAAGGGCCTAACTGCATAGATTACTGCCATTATCTAACTACCTGCTTGTTGGAAACATCATACGATACATGGATAAGGTCTCGTACCAGGACACGGAGAACCTCATGCCAGCACGCCTTGTTTGGGTAAAGCCTGAGGCTTCTCACCATTTGGTATGACCTCATTTGTTACAAGCCACATCTGGACAGGAGGTAAGCAAATAGATGGAGGCAGGTAGGTAGTTATGTTGGTAGATAGATCGATATGTGTGTTTGTGTTTGTGTTTGTGTGACATCAGAAAGCATGTGCTGAAGTGACAGATCTGGATCTTTATAAGGGCCTAACTGCATAGATTACTGCCATTATCTAACTACCTGCTTGTTGGAAACATCATGTGATACATGGATGAGGTCTCCTACCAGGACACGGAGAACCTCATGCCAACACGCCTTGTTTGGCTAAAGCCTGAGTCTTCTCACCATTTGGTATGACCTCATTCGTTACAAGCCACATCTGGACAGGAGGTAAGCAAATAGATGGAGGCAGGTAGGTAGTTATGTTGGTAGATACATAGATATGTGTGTTTGTGTTTGTGTTTGTGTGACATCAGAAAGCATGTGCTGAAGTGACAGATCTGGATCTTTATAAGGGCCTAACTGCATAGATTACTGCCATTATCTAACTATCTGCTTGTTGGAAACATCATGTGATACATGGATGAGGTGTCCTACCAGGACACGGAGAACCTCATGCCAGCACGCCTTGTTTGGCTAAAGCCTGAGTCTTCTCACCATTTGGTATGACCTCATTCGTTACAAGCCACATCTGGACAGGAGGTAAGCAAATATATGGAGGCAGGTAGGTAGTTATGTTGGTAGATAGATAGATAGATATGTGTGTTTGTGTTTGTGTGACATCAGAAAGCATGTGCTGAAGTGACAGATCTGGATCTTTATAAGGGCCTAACTGCATAGATTACTGCCATTATCTAACTACCTGCTTGTTGGAAACATCATACGATACATGGATAAGGTCTCGTACCAGGACACGGAGAACCTCATGCCAACACGCCTTGTTTGGCTAAAGCCTGAGTCTTCTCACCATTTGGTATGACCTCATTCGTTACAAGCCACATCTGGACAGGAGGTAAGCAAATAGATGGAGGCAGGTAGGTAGTTATGTTGTTAGATAGATAGATAGATAGATATGTGTGTTTGTGTTTGTGTTTGTGTGACATCAGAAAGCATGTGCTGAAGTGACAGATCTGGATCTTTATAAGGGCCTAACTGCATAGATTACTGCCATTATCTAACTACCTGCTTGTTGGAAACATCATACTATACATGGATAAGGTCTCGTACCAGGACACGGAGAAGCTCATGCCAACACGCCTTGTTTGGCTAAAGCCTGAGGCTTCTCACCATTTGGTATGACCTCATTTGTTACAAGCCACATCTGGACAGGAGGTAAGCAAATAGATGGAGGCAGGTAGGTAGTTATGTTGTTAGATAGATGGATAGATAGATAGATATGTGTGTTTGTGTTTGTGTGACATCAGAAAGCATGTGCTGAAGTGACAGAGCTGGATCTTTATAAGGGCCTAACTGCATAGATTACTGCCATTATCTAACTACCTGCTTGTTGGAAACATCATACGATACATGGATGAGGTCTCCTACCAGGACACGGAGAACCTCATGCCAGCACGCCTTGTTTGGCTAAAGCCTGAGGCTTCTCACCATTTGGTATGACCTCATTTGTTACAAGCCACATCTGGACAGGAGGTAAGCAAATAGATGGAGGCAGGTAGGTAGTTATGTTGTTAGATAGATAGATAGATATGTGTGTTTGTGTTTGTGTTTGTGTTTGTGTGACATCAGAAAGCATGTGCTGAAGTGACAGATCTGGATCTTTATAAGGGCCTAACTGCATAGATTACTGCCATTATCTAACTACCTGCTTGTTGGAAACATCATGTGATACATGGATGAGGTCTCCTACCAGGACACGGAGAACCTCATGCCAACACGCCTTGTTTGGCTAAAGCCTGAGTCTTCTCACCATTTGGTATGACCTCATTCGTTACAAGCCACATCTGGACAGGAGGTAAGCAAATAGATGGAGGCAGGTAGGTAGTTATGTTGTTAGATAGATAGATAGATAGATACATATGTGTGTTTGTGTTTGTGTTTGTGTTTGTGTGACATCAGAAAGCATGTGCTGAAGTGACAGATCTGGATCTTTATAAGGGCCTAACTGCATAGATTACTGGCATTATCTAACTACCTGCTTGTTGGAAACATCATACGATACATGGATAAGGTCTCGTACCAGGACACGGAGAACCTCATGCCAACACGCCTTGTTTGGCTAAAGCCTGAGTCTTCTCACCATTTGGTATGACCTCATTCGTTACAAGCCACATCTGGACAGGAGGTAAGCAAATAGATGGAGGCAGGTAGGTAGTTATGTTGGTAGATACATAGATATGTGTGTTTGTGTTTGTGTTTGTGTGACAGAAAGCATGTGCTGAAGTGACAGATCTGGATCTTTATAAGGGCCTAACTGCATAGATTACTGCCATTATCTAACTACTTGCTTGTTGGAAACATCATATGATACATGGATGAGGTCTCCTACCAGGACACGGAGAACCTCATGCCAGCACGCCTTGTTTGGCTAAAGCCTGAGGCTTCTCACCATTTGGTATGACCTTATTTGTTACAAGCCACATCTGGACAGGAGGTAAGCAAATAGATGGAGGCAGGTAGGTAGTTATGTTGTTAGATAGATAGATAGATAGATAGATAGATAGATAGATAGATAGATAGATAGATAGATAGATAGATAGATAGATAGATAGATAGATAGATAGATAGATAGATAGATAGATAGATAGATAGATAGATAGATATGTGTGTTTGTGTTTGTGTTTTTGTGACATCAGAAAGCATGTGCTGAAGTGACAGATCTGGATCTTTATAAGGGCCTAACTGCATAGATTACTGCCATTATCTAACTACCTGCTTGTTGGAAACATCATACGATACATGGATAAGGTCTCGTACCAGGACACGGAGAACCTCATGCCAACACGCCTTGTTTGGCTAAAGCCTGAGTCTTCTCACCATTTGGTATGACCTCATTCGTTACAAGCCACATCTGGACAGGAGGTAAGCAAATAGATGGAGGCAGGTAGGTAGTTATGTTGGTAGATACATAGATATGTGTGTTTGTGTTTGTGTTTGTGTGACAGAAAGCATGTGCTGAAGTGACAGATCTGGATCTTTATAAGGGCCTAACTGCATAGATTACTGCCATTATCTAACTACTTGCTTGTTGGAAACATCATATGATACATGGATGAGGTCTCCTACCAGGACACGGAGAACCTCATGCCAGCACGCCTTGTTTGGCTAAAGCCTGAGGCTTCTCACCATTTGGTATGACCTCATTTGTTACAAGCGACATCTGGACAGGAGGTAAGCAAATAGATGGAGGCAGGTAGGTAGTTATGTTGTTAGATAGATGGATAGATAGATAAATATGTGTGTTTGTGTTTGTGTGACATCAGAAAGCATGTGCTGAAGTGACAGAGCTGGATCTTTATAAGGGCCTAACTGCATAGATTACTGCCATTATCTAACTACCTGCTTGTTGGAAACATCATACGATACATGGATGAGGTCTCCTACCAGGACACGGAGAACCTCATGCCAGCACGCCTTGTTTGGCTAAAGCCTGAGGCTTCTCACCATTTGGTATGACTTCATTTGTTACAAGCCACATCTGGACAGGAGGTAAGCAAATAGATGGAGGCAGGTAGATAGGTAGTTATGTTGTTAGATAGATAGATAGATATGTGTGTTTGTGTTTGTGTGACATCAGAAAGCATGTGCTGAAGTGACAGATCTGGATCTTTATAAGGGCCTAACTGCATAGATTACTGGCATTATCTAACTACCTGCTTGTTGGAAACATCATACGATACATGGATAAGGTCTCGTACCAGGACACGGAGAACCTCATGCCAACACGCCTTGTTTGGCTAAAGCCTGAGTCTTCTCACCATTTGGTATGACCTCATTCGTTACAAGCCACATCTGGACAGGAGGTAAGCAAATAGATGGAGGCAGGTAGGTAGTTATGTTGTTAGATAGATAGATAGATAGATAGATAGATAGATAGATATGTGTGTTTGTGTTTGTGTTTGTGTGACATCAGAAAGCATGTGCTGAAGTGACAGATCTGGATCTTTATAAGGGCCTAACTGCATAGATTACTGCCATTATCTAACTACCTGCTTGTTGGAAACATCATACGATACATGGATGAGGTCTCCTACCAGGACACGGAGAACCTCATGCCAGCACGCCTTGTTTGGCTAAAGCCTGAGGCTTCTCACCATTTGGTATGACTTCATTTGTTACAAGCCACATCTGGACAGGAGGTAAGCAAATAGATGGAGGCAGGTAGGTAGTTATGTTGTTAGATAGATAGATAGATATGTGTGTTTGTGTTTGTCTGACATCAGAAAGCATGTGCTGAAGTGACAGATCTGGATCTTTATAAGGGCCTAACTGCATAGATTACTGGCATTATCTAACTACCTGCTTGTTGGAAACATCATACGATACATGGATAAGGTCTCGTACCAGGACACGGAGAACCTCATGCCAACACGCCTTGTTTGGCTAAAGCCTGAGTCTTCTCACCATTTGGTATGACCTCATTCGTTACAAGCCACATCTGGACAGGAGGTAAGCAAATAGATGGAGGCAGGTAGGTAGTTATGTTGTTAGATAGATAGATAGATAGATATGTGTGTTTGTGTTTGTGTTTGTGTTTGTGTGACATCAGAAAGCATGTGCTGAAGTGACAGATCTGGATCTTTATAAGGGCCTAACTGCATAGATTACTGCCATTATCTAACTACCTGCTTGTTGGAAACATCATGTGATACATGGATGAGGTCTCCTACCAGGACACGGAGAACCTCGTGCCAACACGCCTTGTTTGGCTAAAGCCTGAGTCTTCTCACCATTTGGTATGACCTCATTCGTTACAAGCCACATCTGGACAGGAGGTAAGCAAATAGATGGAGGCAGGTAGGTAGTTATGTTGTTAGATAGATAGATATGTGTGTTTGTGTTTGTGTGACATCAGAAAGCATGTGCTGAAGTGACAGATCTGGATCTTTATAAGGGCCTAACTGCATAGATTACTGCCATTATCTAACTACCTGCTTGTTGGAAACATCATGTGATACATGGATGAGGTCTCCTACCAGGACACGGAGAACCTCATGCCAACATGCCTTGTTTGGCTAAAGCCTGAGTCTTCTCACCATTTGGTATGACCTCATTCGTTACAAGCCACATCTGGACAGGAGGTAAGCAAATAGATGGAGGCAGGTAGGTAGTTATGTTGGTAGATAGATCGATATGTGTGTTTGTGTTTGTGTTTGTGTGACATCAGAAAGCATGTGCTGAAGTGACAGATCTGGATCTTTATAAGGGCCTAACTGCATAGATTACTGCCATTATCTAACTACCTGCTTGTTGGAAACATCATGTGATACATGGATGAGGTCTCCTACCAGGACACGGAGAACCTCATGCCAACACGCCTTGTTTGGCTAAAGCCTGAGTCTTCTCACCATTTGGTATGACCTCATTCGTTACAAGCCACATCTGGACAGGAGGTAAGCAAATAGATGGAGGCAGGTAGGTAGTTATGTTGGTAGATACATAGATATGTGTGTTTGTGTTTGTGTTTGTGTGACATCAGAAAGCATGTGCTGAAGTGACAGATCTGGATCTTTATAAGGGCCTAACTGCATAGATTACTGCCATTATCTAACTATCTGCTTGTTGGAAACATCATGTGATACATGGATGAGGTGTCCTACCAGGACACGGAGAACCTCATGCCAGCACGCCTTGTTTGGCTAAAGCCTGAGTCTTCTCACCATTTGGTATGACCTCATTCGTTACAAGCCACATCTGGACAGGAGGTAAGCAAATATATGGAGGCAGGTAGGTAGTTATGTTGGTAGATAGATAGATAGATATGTGTGTTTGTGTTTGTGTGACATCAGAAAGCATGTGCTGAAGTGACAGATCTGGATCTTTATAAGGGCCTAACTGCATAGATTACTGCCATTATCTAACTACCTGCTTGTTGGAAACATCATACGATACATGGATAAGGTCTCGTACCAGGACACGGAGAACCTCATGCCAACACGCCTTGTTTGGCTAAAGCCTGAGTCTTCTCACCATTTGGTATGACCTCATTCGTTACAAGCCACATCTGGACAGGAGGTAAGCAAATAGATGGAGGCAGGTAGGTAGTTATGTTGTTAGATAGATAGATAGATAGATATGTGTGTTTGTGTTTGTGTTTGTGTGACATCAGAAAGCATGTGCTGAAGTGACAGATCTGGATCTTTATAAGGGCCTAACTGCATAGATTACTGCCATTATCTAACTACCTGCTTGTTGGAAACATCATACTATACATGGATAAGGTCTCGTACCAGGACACGGAGAAGCTCATGCCAACACGCCTTGTTTGGCTAAAGCCTGAGGCTTCTCACCATTTGGTATGACCTCATTTGTTACAAGCCACATCTGGACAGGAGGTAAGCAAATAGATGGAGGCAGGTAGGTAGTTATGTTGTTAGATAGATGGATAGATAGATAGATATGTGTGTTTGTGTTTGTGTGACATCAGAAAGCATGTGCTGAAGTGACAGATCTGGATCTTTATAAGGGCCTAACTGCATAGATTACTGCCATTATCTAACTACCTGCTTGTTGGAAACATCATACTATACATGGATAAGGTCTCGTACCAGGACACGGAGAAGCTCATGCCAACACGCCTTGTTTGGCTAAAGCCTGAGTCTTCTCACCATTTGGTATGACCTCATTCGTTACAAGCCACATCTGGACAGGAGGTAAGCAAATAGATGGAGGCAGGTAGGTAGTTATGTTGTTAGATAGATAGATAGATAGATAGATAGATAGATAGATATGTGTGTTTGTGTTTGTGTTTGTGTGACATCAGAAAGCATGTGCTGAAGTGACAGATCTGGATCTTTATAAGGGCCTAACTGCATAGATTACTGCCATTATCTAACTACCTGCTTGTTGGAAACATCATACGATACATGGATGAGGTCTCCTACCAGGACACGGAGAACCTCATGCCAGCACGCCTTGTTTGGCTAAAGCCTGAGGCTTCTCACCATTTGGTATGACTTCATTTGTTACAAGCCACATCTGGACAGGAGGTAAGCAAATAGATGGAGGCAGGTAGGTAGTTATGTTGTTAGATAGATAGATAGATATGTGTGTTTGTGTTTGTCTGACATCAGAAAGCATGTGCTGAAGTGACAGATCTGGATCTTTATAAGGGCCTAACTGCATAGATTACTGGCATTATCTAACTACCTGCTTGTTGGAAACATCATACGATACATGGATAAGGTCTCGTACCAGGACACGGAGAACCTCATGCCAACACGCCTTGTTTGGCTAAAGCCTGAGTCTTCTCACCATTTGGTATGACCTCATTCGTTACAAGCCACATCTGGACAGGAGGTAAGCAAATAGATGGAGGCAGGTAGGTAGTTATGTTGTTAGATAGATAGATAGATAGATATGTGTGTTTGTGTTTGTGTTTGTGTTTGTGTGACATCAGAAAGCATGTGCTGAAGTGACAGATCTGGATCTTTATAAGGGCCTAACTGCATAGATTACTGCCATTATCTAACTACCTGCTTGTTGGAAACATCATGTGATACATGGATGAGGTCTCCTACCAGGACACGGAGAACCTCGTGCCAACACGCCTTGTTTGGCTAAAGCCTGAGTCTTCTCACCATTTGGTATGACCTCATTCGTTACAAGCCACATCTGGACAGGAGGTAAGCAAATAGATGGAGGCAGGTAGGTAGTTATGTTGTTAGATAGATAGATATGTGTGTTTGTGTTTGTGTGACATCAGAAAGCATGTGCTGAAGTGACAGATCTGGATCTTTATAAGGGCCTAACTGCATAGATTACTGCCATTATCTAACTACCTGCTTGTTGGAAACATCATGTGATACATGGATGAGGTCTCCTACCAGGACACGGAGAACCTCATGCCAACATGCCTTGTTTGGCTAAAGCCTGAGTCTTCTCACCATTTGGTATGACCTCATTCGTTACAAGCCACATCTGGACAGGAGGTAAGCAAATAGATGGAGGCAGGTAGGTAGTTATGTTGGTAGATAGATCGATATGTGTGTTTGTGTTTGTGTTTGTGTGACATCAGAAAGCATGTGCTGAAGTGACAGATCTGGATCTTTATAAGGGCCTAACTGCATAGATTACTGCCATTATCTAACTACCTGCTTGTTGGAAACATCATGTGATACATGGATGAGGTCTCCTACCAGGACACGGAGAACCTCATGCCAACACGCCTTGTTTGGCTAAAGCCTGAGTCTTCTCACCATTTGGTATGACCTCATTCGTTACAAGCCACATCTGGACAGGAGGTAAGCAAATAGATGGAGGCAGGTAGGTAGTTATGTTGGTAGATACATAGATATGTGTGTTTGTGTTTGTGTTTGTGTGACATCAGAAAGCATGTGCTGAAGTGACAGATCTGGATCTTTATAAGGGCCTAACTGCATAGATTACTGCCATTATCTAACTATCTGCTTGTTGGAAACATCATGTGATACATGGATGAGGTGTCCTACCAGGACACGGAGAACCTCATGCCAGCACGCCTTGTTTGGCTAAAGCCTGAGTCTTCTCACCATTTGGTATGACCTCATTCGTTACAAGCCACATCTGGACAGGAGGTAAGCAAATATATGGAGGCAGGTAGGTAGTTATGTTGGTAGATAGATAGATAGATATGTGTGTTTGTGTTTGTGTGACATCAGAAAGCATGTGCTGAAGTGACAGATCTGGATCTTTATAAGGGCCTAACTGCATAGATTACTGCCATTATCTAACTACCTGCTTGTTGGAAACATCATACGATACATGGATAAGGTCTCGTACCAGGACACGGAGAACCTCATGCCAACACGCCTTGTTTGGCTAAAGCCTGAGTCTTCTCACCATTTGGTATGACCTCATTCGTTACAAGCCACATCTGGACAGGAGGTAAGCAAATAGATGGAGGCAGGTAGGTAGTTATGTTGTTAGATAGATAGATAGATAGATATGTGTGTTTGTGTTTGTGTTTGTGTGACATCAGAAAGCATGTGCTGAAGTGACAGATCTGGATCTTTATAAGGGCCTAACTGCATAGATTACTGCCATTATCTAACTACCTGCTTGTTGGAAACATCATACTATACATGGATAAGGTCTCGTACCAGGACACGGAGAAGCTCATGCCAACACGCCTTGTTTGGCTAAAGCCTGAGGCTTCTCACCATTTGGTATGACCTCATTTGTTACAAGCCACATCTGGACAGGAGGTAAGCAAATAGATGGAGGCAGGTAGGTAGTTATGTTGTTAGATAGATGGATAGATAGATAGATATGTGTGTTTGTGTTTGTGTGACATCAGAAAGCATGTGCTGAAGTGACAGAGCTGGATCTTTATAAGGGCCTAACTGCATAGATTACTGCCATTATCTAACTACCTGCTTGTTGGAAACATCATACGATACATGGATGAGGTCTCCTACCAGGACACGGAGAACCTCATGCCAGCACGCCTTGTTTGGCTAAAGCCTGAGGCTTCTCACCATTTGGTATGACCTCATTTGTTACAAGCCACATCTGGACAGGAGGTAAGCAAATAGATGGAGGCAGGTAGGTAGGTAGTTAGGTTGTTAGATAGATAGATAGATAGATATGTGTGTTTGTGTTTGTGTGACATCAGAAAGCATGTGCTAAAGTGACAGATCTGGATCTTTATAAGGGCCTAACTGCATAGATTACTGGCATTATCTAACTACCTGCTTGTTGGAAACATCATACGATACATGGATAAGGTCTCGTACCAGGACACGGAGAACCTCATGCCAACACGCCTTGTTTGGCTAAAGCCTGAGTCTTCTCACCATTTGGTATGACCTCATTCGTTACAAGCCACATCTGGACAGGAGGTAAGCAAATAGATGGAGGCAGGTAGGTAGTTATGTTGTTAGATAGATAGATAGATATGTGTGTTTGTGTTTGTGTTTGTGTTTGTGTGACATCAGAAAGCATGTGCTGAAGTGACAGATCTGGATCTTTATAAGGGCCTAACTGCATAGATTACTGCCATTATCTAACTACCTGCTTGTTGGAAACATCATGTGATACATGGATGAGGTCTCCTACCAGGACACGGAGAACCTCATGCCAACACGCCTTGTTTGGCTAAAGCCTGAGTCTTCTCACCATTTGGTATGACCTCATTCGTTACAAGCCACATCTGGACAGGAGGTAAGCAAATAGATGGAGGCAGGTAGGTAGTTATGTTGTTAGATAGATAGATATGTGTGTTTGTGTTTGTGTGACATCAGAAAGCATGTGCTGAAGTGACAGATCTGGATCTTTATAAGGGCCTAACTGCATAGATTACTGCCATTATCTAACTACCTGCTTGTTGGAAACATCATGTGATACATGGATGAGGTCTCCTACCAGGACACGGAGAACCTCATGCCAACATGCCTTGTTTGGCTAAAGCCTGAGTCTTCTCACCATTTGGTATGACCTCATTCGTTACAAGCCACATCTGGACAGGAGGTAAGCAAATAGATGGAGGCAGGTAGGTAGTTATGTTGGTAGATAGATCGATATGTGTGTTTGTGTTTGTGTTTGTGTGACATCAGAAAGCATGTGCTGAAGTGACAGATCTGGATCTTTATAAGGGCCTAACTGCATAGATTACTGCCATTATCTAACTACCTGCTTGTTGGAAACATCATGTGATACATGGATGAGGTCTCCTACCAGGACACGGAGAACCTCATGCCAACACGCCTTGTTTGGCTAAAGCCTGAGTCTTCTCACCATTTGGTATGACCTCATTCGTTACAAGCCACATCTGGACAGGAGGTAAGCAAATAGATGGAGGCAGGTAGGTAGTTATGTTGGTAGATACATAGATATGTGTGTTTGTGTTTGTGTTTGTGTGACATCAGAAAGCATGTGCTGAAGTGACAGATCTGGATCTTTATAAGGGCCTAACTGCATAGATTACTGCCATTATCTAACTACCTGCTTGTTGGAAACATCATACGATACATGGATAAGGTCTCGTACCAGGACACGGAGAACCTCATGCCAACACGCCTTGTTTGGCTAAAGCCTGAATCTTCTCACCATTTGGTATGACCTCATTCGTTACAAGCCACATCTGGACAGGAGGTAAGCAAATAGATGGAGGCAGGTAGGTAGTTATGTTGTTAGATAGATAGATAGATAGATATGTGTGTTTGTGTTTGTGTTTGTGTGACATCAGAAAGCATGTGCTGAAGTGACAGATCTGGATCTTTATAAGGGCCTAACTGCATAGATTACTGCCATTATCTAACTACCTGCTTGTTGGAAACATCATACTATACATGGATAAGGTCTCGTACCAGGACACGGAGAAGCTCATGCCAACACGCCTTGTTTGGCTAAAGCCTGAGGCTTCTCACCATTTGGTATGACCTCATTTGTTACAAGCCACATCTGGACAGGAGGTAAGCAAATAGATGGAGGCAGGTAGGTAGTTATGTTGTTAGATAGATGGATAGATAGATAGATATGTGTGTTTGTGTTTGTGTGACATCAGAAAGCATGTGCTGAAGTGACAGAGCTGGATCTTTATAAGGGCCTAACTGCATAGATTACTGCCATTATCTAACTACCTGCTTGTTGGAAACATCATACGATACATGGATGAGGTCTCCTACCAGGACACGGAGAACCTCATGCCAGCACGCCTTGTTTGGCTAAAGCCTGAGGCTTCTCACCATTTGGTATGACCTCATTTGTTACAAGCCACATCTGGACAGGAGGTAAGCAAATAGATGGAGGCAGGTAGGTAGGTAGTTAGGTTGTTAGATAGATAGATAGATATGTGTGTTTGTGTTTGTGTGACATCAGAAAGCATGTGCTAAAGTGACAGATCTGGATCTTTATAAGGGCCTAACTGCATAGATTACTGGCATTATCTAACTACCTGCTTGTTGGAAACATCATACGATACATGGATAAGGTCTCGTACCAGGACACGGAGAACCTCATGCCAACACGCCTTGTTTGGCTAAAGCCTGAGTCTTCTCACCATTTGGTATGACCTCATTCGTTACAAGCCACATCTGGACAGGAGGTAAGCAAATAGATGGAGGCAGGTAGGTAGTTATGTTGTTAGATAGATAGATAGATATGTGTGTTTGTGTTTGTGTTTGTGTGACATCAGAAAGCATGTGCTGAAGTGACAGATCTGGATCTTTATAAGGGCCTAACTGCATAGATTACTGCCATTATCTAACTACCTGCTTGTTGGAAACATCATGTGATACATGGATGAGGTCTCCTACCAGGACACGGAGAACCTCATGCCAACACGCCTTGTTTGGCTAAAGCCTGAGTCTTCTCACCATTTGGTATGACCTCATTCGTTACAAGCCACATCTGGACAGGAGGTAAGCAAATAGATGGAGGCAGGTAGGTAGTTATGTTGTTAGATAGATAGATAGATAGATACATATGTGTGTTTGTGTTTGTGTTTGTGTTTGTGTGACATCAGAAAGCATGTGCTGAAGTGACAGATCTGGATCTTTATAAGGGCCTAACTGCATAGATTACTGCCATTATCTAACTACCTGCTTGTTGGAAACATCATGTGATACATGGATGAGGTCTCCTACCAGGACACGGAGAACCTCATGCCAACACGCCTTGTTTGGCTAAAGCCTCAGTCTTCTCACCATTTGGTATGACCTCATTCGTTACAAGCCACATCTGGACAGGAGGTAAGCAAATAGATGGAGGCAGGTAGGTAGTTATGTTGTTAGATAGATACATAGATATGTGTGTTTGTGTTTGTGTTTGTGTGACATCAGAAAGCATGTGCTGAAGTGACAGATCTGGATCTTTATAAGGGCCTAACTGCATAGATTACTGCCATTATCTAACTACCTGCTTGTTGGAAACATCATACTATACATGGATAAGGTCTCGTACCAGGACACGGAGAAGCTCATGCCAACACGCCTTGTTTGGCTAAAGCCTGAGGCTTCTCACCATTTGGTATGACCTAATTTGTTACAAGCCACATCTGGACAGGAGGTAAGCAAATAGATGGAGGCAGGTAGGTAGTTATGTTGTTAGATAGATGGATAGATAGATAGATATGTGTGTTTGTGTTTGTGTTTGTGTGACATCAGAAAGCATGTGCTGAAGTGACAGAGCTGGATCTTTATAAGGGCCTAACTGCATAGATTACTGCCATTATCTAACTACCTGCTTGTTGGAAACATCATACGATACATGGATGAGGTCTCCTACCAGGACACGGAGAACCTCATGCCAGCACGCCTTGTTTGGCTAAAGCCTGAGGCTTCTCACCATTTGGTATGACCTCATTTGTTACAAGCCACATCTGGACAGGAGGTAAGCAAATAGATGGAGGCAGGTAGGTAGGTAGTTATGTTGTTAGATAGATAGATAGATAAGTGTGTTTGTGTTTGTGTGACATCAGAAAGCATGTGCTGAAGTGACAGATCTGGATCTTTATAAGGGCCTAACTGCATAGATTACTGGCATTATCTAACTACCTGCTTGTTGGAAACATCATACGATACATGGATAAGGTCTCGTACCAGGACACGGAGAACCTCATGCCTTGTTTGGCTAAAGCCTGAGTCTTCTCACCATTTGGTATGACCTCATTCGTTACAAGCCACATCTGGACAGGAGGTAAGCAAATAGATGGAGGCAGGTAGGTAGTTATGTTGTTAGATAGATAGATAGATAGATATGTGTGTTTGTGTTTGTGTTTGTGTTTGTGTGACATCAGAAAGCATGTGCTGAAGTGACAGATCTGGATCTTTATAAGGGCCTAACTGCATAGATTACTGCCATTATCTAACTACCTGCTTGTTGGAAACATCATGTGATACATGGATGAGGTCTCCTACCAGGACACGGAGAACCTCATGCCAACACGCCTTGTTTGGCTAAAGCCTGAGTCTTCTCACCATTTGGTATGACCTCATTCGTTACAAGCCACATCTGGACAGGAGGTAAGCAAATAGATGGAGGCAGGTAGGTAGTTATGTTGTTAGATAGATAGATAGATACATATGTGTGTTTGTGTTTGTGTTTGTGTTTGTGTGACATCAGAAAGCATGTGCTGAAGTGACAGATCTGGATCTTTATAAGGGCCTAACTGCATAGATTACTGGCATTATCTAACTACCTGCTTGTGGGAAACATCATACGATACATGGATAAGGTCTCGTACCAGGACACGGAGAACCTCATGCCAACACGCCTTGTTTGGCTAAAGCCTGAGTCTTCTCACCATTTGGTATGACCTCATTCGTTACAAGCCACATCTGGACAGGAGGTAAGCAAATAGATGGAGGCAGGTAGGTAGTTATGTTGGTAGATACATAGATATGTGTGTTTGTGTTTGTGTTTGTGTGACATCAGAAAGCATGTGCTGAAGTGACAGATCTGGATCTTTATAAGGGCCTAACTGCATAGATTACTGCCATTATCTAACTACCTGCTTGTTGGAAACATCATACGATACATGGATAAGGTCTCGTACCAGGACACGGAGAACCTCATGCCAACACGCCTTGTTTGGCTAAAGCCTGAGTCTTCTCACCATTTGGTATGACCTCATTTGTTACAAGCCACATCTGGACAGGAGGTAAGCAAATAGATGGAGGCAGGTAGGTAGTTATGTTGTTAGATAGATAGATAGATAGATAGATAGATAGATAGATAGATAGATAGATAGATAGATAGATAGATAGATAGATAGATAGATAGATAGATAGATAGATAGATATGTGTGTTTGTGTTTGTGTTTGTGTGACATCAGAAAGCATGTGCTGAAGTGACAGATCTGGATCTTTATAAGGGCCTAACTGCATAGATTACTGCCATTATGTAACTACCTGCTTGTTGGAAACATCATGTGATACATGGATGAGGTCTCCTACCAGGACACGGAGAACCTCATGCCAACACGCCTTGTTTGGCTAAAGCCTGAGGCTTCTCACCATTTGGTATGACCTAATTTGTTACAAGCCACATCTGGACAGGAGGTAAGCAAATAGATGGAGGCAGGTCGGTAGTTATGTTGGTAGATACATAGATATGTGTGTTTGTGTTTGTGTTTGTGTGACATCAGAAAGCATGTGCTGAAGTGACAGATCTGGATCTTTATAAGGGCCTAACTGCATAGATTACTGCCATTATCTAACAACCTGCTTGTTGGAAACATCATACGATACATAGATGAGGTCTCCTACCAGGACACGGAGAACCTCATGCCAGCACGCCTTGTTTGGCTAAAGCCTGAGGCTTCTCACCATTTGGTATGACCTCGTTTGTTACAAGCCACATCTGGACATGAGGTAAGCAAATAGATGGAGGCAGGTAGGTAGTTATGTTGGTAGATACATAGATATGTGTGTTTGTGTTTGTGTTTGTGTTTGTGTGACATCAGAAAGCATGTGCTGAAGTGACAGATCTGGATCTTTATAAGGGCCTAACTGCATAGATTACTGCCAATATCTAAACACCTGCTTGTTGGAAACATCATATGATACATGGATGAGGTCTCCTACCAGGACACGGAGAACCTCATGCCAGCACGCCTTGTTTGGCTAAAGCCTGAGGCTTCTCACCATTTGGTATGACCTAATTTGTTACAAGCCACATCTGGACAGGAGGTAAGCAAATAGATGGAGGCAGGTAGGTAGTTATGTTGGTAGATACATAGATATGTGTGTTTGTGTTTGTGTGACATCAGAAAGCGTGTGCTGAAGTGACAGATCTGGATCTTTATAAGGGCCTAACTGCATAGATTACTGCCATTATCTAACTACCTGCTTGTTGGAAACATCATGTGATACATGGATGAGGTCTCCTACCAGGACACGGAGAACCTCATGCCAACACGCCTTGTTTGGCTAAAGCCTGAGTCTTCTCACCATTTGGTATGACCTCATTCGTTACAAGCCACAACTGGACAGGAGGTAAGCAAATAGATGGAGGCAGGTAGGTAGTTATGTTGGTAGATACATAGATATGTGTGTTTGTGTTTGTGTTTGTGTGACATCAGAAAGCATGTGCTGAAGTGACAGATCTGGATCTTTATAAGGGCCTAACTGCATAGATTACTGCCATTATCTAACTACCTGCTTGTTGGAAACATCATGTGATACATGGATGAGGTGTCCTACCAGGACACGGAGAACCTCATGCCAGCACGCCTTGTTTGGCTAAAGCCTGAGTCTTCTCACCATTTGGTATGAACTCATTTGTTACAAGCCACATCTGGACAGGAGGTAAGCAAATAGATGGAGGCAGGTAGGTAGTTATGTTGGTAGATAGATAGATATGTGTGTTTGTGTTTGTGTTTGTGTTTGTGTGACATCAGAAAGCATGTGCTAAAGTGACAGATCTGGATCTTTATAAGGGCCTAACTGCATAGATTATTGCCATTATCTAACTACCTGCTTGTTGGAAACATCATACGATACATGGATAAGGTCTCGTACCAGGACACGGAGAACCTCATGCCAACACGCCTTGTTTGGCTAAAGCCTGAGGCTTCTCACCATTTGGTATGACCTCATTTGTTACAAGCCACATCTGGACAGGAGGTAAGCAAATAGATGGAGGCAGGTAGGTAGTTATGTTGTTAGATAGATAGATAGATATGTGTGTTTGTGTTTGTGTTTGTGTTTGTGTGACATCAGAAAGCATGTGCTGAAGTGACAGATCTTGATCTTTATAAGGGCCTAACTGCATAGATTACTGGCATTATCTAACTACCTGCTTGTTGGAAACATCATACGATACATGGATAAGGTCTCGTACCAGGACACGGAGAACCTCATGCCAGCACGCCTTGTTTGGCTAAAGCCTGAGGCTTCTCGCCATTTGGTATGACCTCATTTATTACAAGCAACATCTGGACAGGAGGTAAGCAAATAGATGGAGGCAGGTAGGTAGTTATGTTGGTAGATACATAGATATGTGTGTTTGTGTTTGTGTGACATCAGAAAGCATGTGCTGAAGTGACAGATCTGGATCTTTATAAGGGCCTAACTGCATAGATTACTGCCATTATCTAACTACCTGCTTGTTGGAAACATCATGTGATACATGGATGAGGTCTCCTACCAGGACACGGAGAACCTCATGCCAACACGCCTTGTTTGGCTAAAGCCTGAGTCTTCTCACCATTTGGTATGACCTCATTCATTACAAGCCACATCTGGACAGGAGGTAAGCAAATAAATGGAGGCAAGTAGGTAGTTATGTTGGTAGATACATAGATAGATATGTGTGTTTGTGATTGTGTTTGTGTGACATCAGAAAGCATGTGCTGAACTGACTGATCTGGATCTTTATAAGGGCCTAACTGCATAGATTACTGCCATTATCTAACTACTTGCTTGTTGGAAACATCATGTGATACATGGATGAGGTCTCCTACCAGGACACGGAGAACCTCATGCCAACACGCCTTGTTTGGCTAAAGCCTGAGTCTTCTCACCATTTGGTATGACCTCATTCGTTACAAGCCACATCTGGACAGGAGGTAAGCAAATAAATGGAGGCAGGTAGGTAGTTATGTTGGTAGATAGATAGATATGTGTGTTTGTGTTTGTGTGACATCAGAAAGCATGTGCTGAACTGACTGATCTGGATCTTTATAAGGGCCTAACTGCATAGATTACTGCCATTATCTAACTACCTGCTTGTTGGAAACATCATGTGATACATGGATGAGGTCTCCTACCAGGACACGGAGAACCTCATGCCAGCACGCCTTGTTTGGCTAAAGCCTGAGGCTTCTCACCATTTGGTATGACCTCGTTTGTTACAAGCCACATCTGGACATGAGGTAAGCAAATAGATGGAGGCAGGTAGGTAGTTATGTTGGTAGATAGATCGATATGTGTGTTTGTGTTTGTGTTTGTGTGACATCAGAAAGCATGTGCTGAAGTGACAGATCTGGATCTTTATAAGGGCCTAACTGCATAGATTACTGCCATTATGTAACTACCTGCTTGTTGGAAACATCATGTGATACATGGATGAGGTCTCCTACCAGGACACGGAGAACCTCATGCCAACACGCCTTGTTTGGCTAAAGCCTGAGTCTTCTCACCATTTGGTATGACCTCATTTGTTACAAGCCACATCTGGACAGGAGGTAAGCAAATAGATGGAGGCAGGTAGGTAGTTATGTTGGTAGATACATAGATATGTGTGTTTGTGTTTGTGTTTGTGTGACATCAGAAAGCATGTGCTGAAGTGACAGATCTGGATCTTTATAAGGGCCTAACTGCATAGATTACTGCCATTATCTAACTACCTGCTTGTTGGAAACATCATGTGATACATGGATGAGGTGTCCTACCAGGACACGGAGAACCTCATGCCAGCACGCCTTGTTTGGCTAAAGCCTGAGTCTTCTCACCATTTGGTATGAACTCATTTGTTACAAGCCACATCTGGACAGGAGGTAAGCAAATAGATGGAGGCAGGTAGGTAGTTATGTTGTTAGATAGATAGATAGATATGTGTGTTTGTGTTTGTGTTTGTGTTTGTGTGACATCAGAAAGCATGTGCTGAAGTGACAGATCTTGATCTTTATAAGGGCCTAACTGCATAGATTACTGGCATTATCTAACTACCTGCTTGTTGGAAACATCATACGATACATGGATAAGGTCTCGTACCAGGACACGGAGAACCTCATGCCAGCACGCCTTGTTTGGCTAAAGCCTGAGGCTTCTCGCCATTTGGTATGACCTCATTTATTACAAGCAACATCTGGACAGGAGGTAAGCAAATAGATGGAGGCAGGTAGGTAGTTATGTTGGTAGATACATAGATATGTGTGTTTGTGTTTGTGTTTGTGTGACATCAGAAAGCATGTGCTGAAGTGACAGATCTGGATCTTTATAAGGGCCTAACTGCATAGATTACTGCCATTATCTAACTACCTGCTTGTTGGAAACATCATACGATACATGGATAAGGTCTCGTACCAGGACACGGAGAACCTCATGCCAACACGCCTTGTTTGGCTAAAGCCTGAGGCTTCTCACCATTTGGTATGACCTCATTTGTTACAAGCCACATCTGGACAGGAGGTAAGCAAATAGATGGAGGCAGGTAGGTAGTTATGTTGTTAGATAGATAGATAGATATGTGTGTTTGTGTTTGTGTTTGTGTGACATCAGAAAGCATGTGCTGAAGTGACAGATCTTGATCTTTATAAGGGCCTAACTGCATAGATTACTGCCATTATCTAACTACCTGCTTGTTGGAAACATCATACGATACATGGATAAGGTCTCGTACCAGGACACGGAGAACCTCATGCCAGCACGCCTTGTTTGGCTAAAGCCTGAGGCTTCTCACCATTTGGTATGACCTCATTTATTACAAGCAACATCTGGACAGGAGGTAAGCAAATAGATGGAGGCAGGTAGGTAGTTATGTTGGTAGATACATAGATATGTGTGTTTGTGTTTGTGTTTGTGTGACATCAGAAAGCATGTGCTGAAGTGACAGATCTGGATCTTTATAAGGGCCTAACTGCATAGATTACTGCCATTATCTAACTACCTGCTTGTTGGAAACATCATGTGATACATGGATGAGGTCTCCTACCAGGACACGGAGAACCTCATGCCAACACGCCTTGTTTGGCTAAAGCCTGAGTCTTCTCACCATTTGGTATGACCTCATTCATTACAAGCCACATCTGGACAGGAGGTAAGCAAATAAATGGAGGCAAGTAGGTAGTTATGTTGGTAGATACATAGATAGATATGTGTGTTTGTGATTGTGTTTGTGTGACATCAGAAAGCATGTGCTGAACTGACTGATCTGGATCTTTATAAGGGCCTAACTGCATAGATTACTGCCATTATCTAACTTCTTGCTTGTTGGAAACATCATGTGATACATGGATGAGGTCTCCTACCAGGACACGGAGAACCTCATGCCAACACGCCTTGTTTGGCTAAAGCCTGAGTCTTCTCACCATTTGGTATGACCTCATTCATTACAAGCCACATCTGGACAGGAGGTAAGCAAACAGATGGAGGCAGGTAGGTAGTTATGTTTGTAGATAGATAGATAGATATGTGTGTTTGTGTTTGTGTGACATCAGAAAGCATGTGCTGAACTGACTGATCTGGATCTTTATAAGGGCCTAACTGCATAGATTACTGCCATTATCTAACTACCTGCTTGTTGGAAACATCATGTGATACATGGATGAGGTCTCCTACCAGGACACGGAGAACCTCATGCCAACACGCCTTGTTTGGCTAAAGCCTGAGTCTTCTCACCATTTGGTATGACCTCATTCATTACAAGCCACATCTGGACAGGAGGTAAGCAAATAGATGGAGGCAGGTAGGTAGTTATGTTGGTAGATACATAGATAGATATGTGTGTTTGTGTTTGTGTGACATCAGAAAGCATGTGCTGAACTGACTGATCTGGATCTTTATAAGGGCCTAACTGCATAGATTACTGCCATTATCTAACTACCTGCTTGTTGGAAACATCATGTGATACATGGATGAGGTCTCCTACCAGGACACGGAGAACCTCATGCCAACATGCCTTGTTTGGCTAAAGCCTGAGTCTTCTCACCATTTGGTATGACCTCATTCGTTACAAGCCACATCTGGACAGGAGGTAAGCAAATAGATGGAGGCAGGTAGGTAGTTATGTTGGTAGATAGATAGATATGTGTGTTTGTGTTTGTGTGACATCAGAAAGCATGTGCTGAAGTGACAGATCTGGACGTTTATAATGGACTAACTGCATAGATTACTGCCATTATCTAACTACTTGCTTGTTGGAAACATCATGTGATACATGGATGAGGTCTCCTACCAGGACACGGAGAACCTCATGCCAGCACGCCTTGTTTGGCTAAAGCCTGAGGCTTCTCACCATTTGGTATGACCTCATTTGTTACAAGCCACATCTGGACAGGAGGTAAGCAAATAGATGGAGGCAGGTAGGTAGTTAAGTTGGTAGATAGATAGATATGTGTGTTTGTGTTTGTGTGACATTAGAAAGCATGTGCTGAAGTGACAGATCTGGATCTTTATAAGGGCCTAACTGCATAGATTACTGCCATTATCTAACTACTTGCTTGTTGGAAACATCATGTGATACATGGATGAGGTCTCCTACCAGGACACGGAGAACCTCATGCCAGCACGCCTTGTTTGGCTAAAGCCTGAGGCTTCTCTGTGTGTATTTACTGTACTGGCAAACACCTTGGATGAGAATCAAATTTCATTGTAATGTAAATTATAATGACAATAAAGGCAATTCTGAAGTCTTTTTTAATCGACGTTTGTTTCTAATAAGCTGAATAAATGTTCAAACCATTGAAAATATATAATTAAATATAGAGTTTAACAAAACAACCCCCACTCCTTACTAAGAAACATGTGCAGTATGTTTTAGAAATAGTGACGTGTTTGGCAGGTTGCTCCAACTTCACCATATACAATTCTGATGCCCTCTGCATCATCTTTTCCACTGAGAAAGTAATTATAAGCATCTAAATTGCAGTAAGCTTTCACTGCCTGTGTGAACACACTGTTTCAGCAACATAGTAATGATACACATCTGGGTTTGTCACTTCAGATAAACATTTGGAAACAGTGGGGAAAATGCCTTAAATTCTTCATGTCTGAGACTCAGTTTTGTTTTCTTTCATCTCTGTGATCTCCAATCACATTCTGTCTTTCCATTTAGTACAATCTTAATGATGCATAAGAACAATCAGACCATCTTGTTGATTCAAAAGCTTTATTAGCATTAGAACTTCACATTAAACATTAAATACATGAAATTACAACATCTTCAGGATCTTTTCTGTAGATTAAATATCTTTTAAAGACAACGAGATCATACAGAATTCAGAAACAATGACAAATACAGTTTGAGCTGAGCCACTACAACACTGCCAGCTAACACACTTCAGAAACCAGCCATCCATGAACCCACCTACACTCTCACAACACTCCCGTTAAATGCTTCAACACTAAAAGAAAACAAAACAGGTATTTCCCTGATATACCCTTCAATAACTAAGGGATCATTTAAACACAAGATCCTCTCTGACTGAGGAAAAAAGACAAATCAGGTAGGGGTTGTTTAAGTGCATTACTGCCAGTCAAATTACTGGAGCAATTTGATATTCAGTGCCTGTACTTTTGGTGAAAGCTTGGTTGAGTCCAGGTCCATCAGGATTTTCTGGTACACCTCGAATGTACGCATGCTTTTTGGATAACTCAAGTTGAGTGTGTAGATCAGCCCATAAAGCATCACACATGTATGGCTGACACTCTGCAGGTTATGGAGAACTTCCACACCTTCCAGCACAACACCAACATCAGCAAAGCGTCCATTACCATCAGGACCATGACCCTCTGCTCGGCAACATCTGCTCAGCCTCTCTGGATTCAATGTCCTGGAACAGAAAGAACAGGATGATGAGCTGTGTGACCCTAACCTGGACCACCACAATATAAGCAGCTCATCCTTAGGCCAACTGAATGTTAATTTGAAGATATTTCTTTAAAGCAGTGGTGTGCACAGACATTTTGGGGGGCAAGTACTCGGGGGGGTTGAAGGGCACTGTTTAGCGCACGTGGTACACCTAATTATAAAAAAAATTACAAGCACATGTTGAATGAAATTTGACATTTTATTTGTAACATTCTCTAAACGTGAGTTTTCAACGGAGAAAAGTCACGCAGCCAACTGATAAAATTCATATCCAATATTAACTATATACAGTAATTTTTAAGTCCTTCAGTTAACTTCTGTTTACCCTCCACTGTCTGCAGGCCTTGTTGCATATATTTTGCAATTAGTAAATCAATATAGGCCTACAATTAAGACAGTAAAAAGACCAAAAAGAACAAGAAGGAGTTATAGGCTACTGAGTGTTGTCATTACATGAATGCAGATGGGCATTTTTCACAGGTAATGGGGAACTTCCAGTTTCTTCTTTCACAAATGAATGTGTTAATTTATGTTGTCTAACAAAACCTATACAACAGAAAATGTTCAGCTTAACACATAGATCTGCAAACTCTACCTTAATTATTTGTATGTGGTCGTCCTCACGACCAGTCAGCAAAAAATGCTTAGTAGTTTGGTGCTCTATGAGACATTTTACTGCACAACAAAATGGTTTCACGTTGGTCTTAGAGGGCAAACGGTACGATTTGACTTGATGTGTATGTGACCTGGCTGGTGGGGACGGGAGAAGAAGTCTATCTGTGAGCGTGTGTGTTGTGCTGAAGACGCTTCCTTCCACTCACTGAACTGAACTGCTGCTGCAGCGCATCTGGTGTTAAAGGAAGAGAGAGGTCGGGTGTGTGCGAGGTGGTGGCTCATTTCAGGGCATTGTTTTTAATCGCTCAGGTTTTCAAAAGATCATTTCAAACCGACCTCAGTAAAATGAAAACCGAAGTTTCAAAAGGGCACTTTCGTTGATAAAGGGCAGAGTTGCTGGTGCTTTAGCACCACCTGATGTCTATGTGTGCACGCCACTGCATACATGCGTTCATGAGAATGAGATGGATGCATGTTCAAGGTAACAATGACCTTAAGACCTTTGATCACCTCCTAAAAGCCTGGAAAAAAAGAAAAAGTCATAAGGATGCATTGTGTGTTTTTGTTAACATGAGATTATATACAGTCTTCTCTCAAATTGTGGACTTTTCAATCAAGATGACAACAACAATTAAAAACTCTGACAAATATTCTTTACAGTAGACTTGTTCTCACGTGTTTAAGGGTTGATCCACCACTGGGGGTAAGGCTTTGTGCTTCTTTAAGACAGAGGGATTTCTGGGGAGACTGCAGAGCCTGCTCTTTTCCTAATGAAGCCTTTGACCTGCTAAAGAAATGCAGTTAACAACACACCAACTAAAATACATCTAACAATACAGAACCAGGAACCCTCCCACTGATTTTATTCAGAGATCAGCGATGTAAATACGTAGCTAGTAGCTGCTGTAAGAGACAAATAAGAAACTGTTCATTGGTGCAGGGAAAACGGATTGAAGAAAAGGAGGCAAACCTCTCCAACCACCTCTCCCTCTCTTCTACAGTCTTCCTTCTCTACTCACCTCTTCTCTCTCCTAAGCTCTTGTAGGGGTAAGGTTTATTCTCCTTCTTACTCTCATCACTGGAATAATAGACTTGATGCACAGGCTCCACTACATCCTGACAGGAAGACCTTCATTTCCTGCGTATACTATAAGTTTAAGTGATTAATCAGGTGTGCAGTACTACTCTTGAATATTTTGCACTTTTCTGCCAAGGTGACAATAAATAATCTGACAATTATCATATGAAGGAGTAGTGTTGTTCTCACATGTTTGAGTTGAGCCTGGGCACCTGATAAAACACTTAAAACAGTAGTATGGTAGAGGAAATAAAGATGCAGTCTTCCAGTCAGGAAGTGGTAGAGTGTGTGCATCATACCCGTTATGTCTAAAGCTGACTCACATTGTGTTTTGTCCGGTATTTGCAAATTGGTCACAAAACTTTACCTTGTGACGTAATAAACAAGGGAGGTGCTGAGCAGCATTGAAAAGCTGAAATGATTCAACTTTTCAGCACCCGTAAAGAAGTGAGCTGTCTTGTCTTGGCCTAAGAGAGGACAGTAGGAGTGAGAGGAAGGTTGGAGGGAGGATGATAAAGAAGAGAAAGAACCAACCTTTCCCTAACCTTCCCATGTCTCTCCCTTTACTCCTCGACTGTTGGAAACACCCCCTTCTAGTCAACATTCAGCCCCAAGAGCAAAAATAATTCATGCTTCCAACTACACTGCTTTATGACTTATCTCTTGACATCTGGCTTTGGCTTTTCTGACTGCCTCAGATCCTCAGCTGCCTTTTCACAGAGAAAAACACTAATTATCCCATTGTTTCTCTCCATGAACAGCAATGCTAAACATACTACAAGAAATAAATTGAGAATAACCCATTACGACCAAATTTGTCACCTTTTTAAATTCCCATGCAAAATTGTGTGAAGTTACACTGGTGGGAGAGGAGTGAGTATGAGAGAAAGAAAGATACAGAGAAGACAGTAGGGGACAACAGTGAAAAGAGCAAGATGAAGAGAAAAAGAGACTGAGAGGAGAGTAGATGAAGACAAACTATGAGAGGGAGACGGTGTGAAATGGACAACTGCTAATCAGGCTTGTATTGGTTATAGTTTCAGTTAACATGTCCACGTACTTGCCATATGTTCAAAGAAGACAAGAAGGCTTCCTTCTGTGTGATGTTCTCAAGGTGCTGGAGTTCATAAGCTGATCAGAACCAAGAGCAGCTGAATCCAGCTGATCAGAACCAAGAATCAAAATGACTTGACATTATTTGAAAGGCATTTCTTACTTAACACTTCCAAATCATGCTGCTGGGTCATAAGAAATATGAAGTGTCTGTGTCCTCACCTTGTTGTCTTGGTGAGAATTGTCATCCTTTGCATAGTAAAGGCGTTTAGGTTTGGGTGCCCCAACCCGGCCCACTTTATCCTCAGGTTCCTCTGGACCAAGTGGATTTACTTCCTACAAAGCGACAGCACTACCACCACTTTACTTTTGGGAATTTCTCATTCTAAACAAACAACCCATTGGACTTAATGATAAACTACTGGTGGTCAAGGTCAATGTGTTCTCATGTCTATCCCACTCTCATGAACGGCACGTTACCTGGCACATCTGGATGGAAATTCCATCTGGCACAAAAGACAGTAGGCTGACATACCACGTATTCTTTAACCAGTGTGCCCAGGTCTTCATTGAGGTAGATGCTCAGACAACTCAGCACACAATCACGCCTCACATTGATGTCTTCATTCTGGGAAAACAAACACATATGATTCATGCTTGTTAGTGTCAGAGACTAAAACACAGGTGCTGAGGCTAACAAAGTCACTGACATTTCCCTAGTGGACCACCCCATCTGTAAAACACTCCAACAAAGTTATTTGTATTCACGACTAAGCTTGTGAAGCACATTGACACCCCTCCCCCCTAAAAAAAAGACACTTTTATATTGCAGATTTGCACGAATCACAGAAATGCCATATTGTGCATTCACACCACAGAATTTTGTCAAAATGTAATGAGTTTGCACCTACCAAAAACACCTCCATGGCACGAGTTCTCAGGTTTACCTTTAAATAAGCAGACAGCGACTAACTTATTACAAAATGAATATGCTAAATGTTGTGGACAAAGAGAATGCTTTCTGGCTTGCTTTGCAACTGATATAACTAGTAATTTTAACCGTCATGAAAACCAACCGCAATGGGTTAGTTTAATCCAGTATCAAACTGTATTACCAAACTAGCTAAGATGTCGTGAAAAAGCAAGCCTGTTCGCTGTGATGTTGGCATGTGTTGGTATTGTCTTGTCCAGCAACACGACCGACATAAAACTACTTAAAATAATCAAGAACTATATAAATATTTACATTGATGTGATGTGATATAAACTGCACGATTATGACACATTTGAATGTAATAAAACAGGATGTCTCGGTCTGCTTACCGTGGCATGGACGACTGCTACCCACATGAACCTGCCTGCTGGAGACCCGCGGGAGAGCAGCGCATTTCATTTCTCATAACTTCAATGAAAACCAGTCACATACATTTTATATAACAGAACCTTGTTTGATTTACAGCTGTAATTATTTCAACTGTGTAGGTATAAATTAACTAATTACATTCAAGACATTTTAGAATTGATTAGATTATGTAGATAATAATTAATGTTAAGGCATAAATATAAAATATATGAGTTTTTAAATAAAATCAAATAGATGTAAATGCATAAAACTTACCTCTGTCATGAATCATTTCTGTGAGTGTAACAAATTATAGACAAAAAACACTAAAAGGTCTGTTTGTGTAGTATTGCTTTTAATCTGTCAATAGAGCATTTACAGACTTTCAGAAGAGTCAAAAACACCACCATGATTTCCATGGAGTCCCAGTTAAAACATGTATGCCAGGGGTAATCAATTATATCTTTCCGCGGTCCAATTTTGGTCCGGGTCGGCGGTGTCGAACGTAACACTCATCACGGAGTGTTTTTCCAATAGCCCTGAAATAAATGCTCCGGTTTAAAATTTAGTCTCCCGTAAAAATAAAAAAATATTTTTGGAATTTGGGTCCGTATCCAGTTAATTGGGAATGTGATTGGGTCCGGACAGGACGGCGTTCAGGTCCGGATCCGGACCGCCATTTGGTGACCCCTGAGGTATGCACATTTCACATCAGCTTTAGTCACATATTAAAAACTAATTAAATTATTGAAACACATTGAAATTTCCGGACTAATATATTTACAGGAATCCAAAACACACAATAACTTGTATGTTCACTTTGTAAGCAAGTGTAGTCCATGCTTTCTGTAGGTCACGGAATAGAGGTGATGCTGAGATTTTAAGGAGGGTGTCGTGTCTAGCCCCGCCTCCCTGTCAATCATGTATCACTTTTTAGTCCGTTCAGTCACGCCCCGTGTTACTTCCCCTTCAGCTGTGTCTCATTTGTAATTTAGTTCTTGTATTTAATCGTTGGTGTTCAGTCTTTGTGGGTTATTGTAAGGTGATGGTGCATATTATAGTGAAACTTATTGTGAAAGTAAAAATTATGGTGACCGTTTGTGGTCTTGTGCAGTCTGTTGTGTTTTGGATGTCAGATTTGATTAATCTTTCTATATTTCTGTTTTGTTCATGGCTTCTCGTGTCTGTAGATGTCTGTGTGTGTAGTTTGTTAAGTTTTAGTGTTCTGTTATACGTCAGGTTGCTGGTCGAGTCTGTTGTCTTTATGTCTAATGATTAGTTGGTCATATGTGTGTTAGCCAGTTAGTTCCGTTAGCTTTATCATGCCTCATTGTGCTCGTGCTGTTCGTGTGTCTACTGTCAATTTGTGTGCAACCCCATATGTTCAAAGTAAAACCCGTTTGTTAAAAACCAAATTGTGTTTGCTTCCTGATTGCACAACACCTGCCACGTCACAGAATAATCCACCATTAAAGGAGAGTGAGGGAGTCTTACGAGGTGAGGCATTATCAGGAGGAGGATTACGGTTATCTTCCAATGTGTATCTTGTCTGAGGACTTGATTAAACAGGTTAAGGATGGTAAACCGTTTGAGCTACCCTCCTCGATTTGTCCCTTCCACGAGTTCAATGAGGAGGATAATTTGGAGGGGTTCGTTCTCCAGATCAGATAAGTTTTTTAATTTGTCCTTGTCTCAGCCCAGAGAGGAAATGAACACCCTCGATGGGTTTTTAACATCTTAGAGAACGATTTGGCAAGAGTGGATCCACTGTTGATGATTTTGAATTTGATGCATTCTCTGCTCCCGAGGTTGTTCATGTTCCACCTAGAGCACACAGAGAGGAAGTCTCAGCACAGGCACCAGTACCCTAGAAGGTTACCACAGCCCCAACTACTAAGAGACCTGCTACAAGGACAGAGCAGCAGGACGTTAATATGGCTGTTCAGTACAAACCTACAGTTCGCTGCTCCAAATCTGTAGCAGTACAGTGTACATCAAAGGCCAGCAGACGAGTGTCTGTGGCTGTACAATGCAGCCCCGACCTGCTAACAAGAGTCTACATCAATACTAGGGATGCACCGAAATGAAAATTCTTAGCCGAAACCGAAAACCGAAAATTAGGAAACCAAGGCCGAAAGCCGAAAACCGAAACACCGAAATAGCCTACATTATGCCAATTATTAGTAACACTGGATTTATGGCTAACCTCACTAAAATCAAGGCATTGCTATTCAAAGAATAAATCAACTACAAAATTTCATTTGAAAATATTTATTTAGCACTGACATTACAGTAATGCATATTATAAAATAAAATTAGTGGTGGGCCGATAACGACGATAACGCTGACAACGGCCGACCCCTAATTAAATTTAACTCGCTTGCAGACCGTTTTTATCTGAGAGGATAAATATATGTATTTTATACGAGTTAAATTTAATTATAACTGACTGGCCTGAAAGATAAATATAAATTCTCTCATAAAAACGTGACGTGAGTTGCAACAACATTAAACAGCTCAGGTAAACACGCTTCAGAGAAATGTCGTCTGATCGGCAAAACATAACGGGGCTCAATGTGCTCTATTAGCCTACGAAATCCCTACGACAGAGAACGGCTGATCGTCTGGCAGCGAGTTCCATAATTTTTGGTGTAATGTCCTTTGCCTTGGCGCCATCACTGGAAAACTTTTTTGCTAGCTTTATCCAAATAAGCGCGTGCAGGTGGCGATTTTTGCTTGCGTCATCACAGTACATTGTTTCGGCCGTGTTGTTTCGGTGATGAAAGTATTTCGGCCGAAAACCGAAAATGCAAATTTAAGCCATTTCGGCCGAAAATTTTCGGTGGCCGAATTTTCGGTGCATCCCTAATCAATACAGTGGTAAATAGGACCTGTTACGGCTCATGTACCCCTGGTGGCACCCCTAGAATCCCCAGAGGTACCAAAACATTTTTGGGGGGGTACGGAGCATATTTGTATATGTGGTCTTTCATATATTCACCTCTGTGTTGTTATCCGGTAACGTTTCTCATGTTCAATTACCAACTACTATCTCTTATGTGCCAATCCACATTTACACTAACAAACTCATCACATTCATAACCAAGCAGGGACACTGATGCCAGTTAGCCTCCTAGCCATGGATAGTGAAAACATAAGAAAACTTAAAATCATTCATGACTGATGAGGAAACGTTCAAACGTCTGTGCTCAGTGTCTCCCACTACTGTTTACCTGTGTGAATGTGTTGATGTTGCTGGAGATGACTCCGCTGAGTAAAACTCTTCCTACACTCTGAGCAGTGATATGGCTTCTCTCCTGTGTGAATGCGATGGTGCAGTTGAAGATTCCTCTGTGTAGTAAAACTCTTCCCACACTCTGAGCAGTGATATGGCTTCTCTCCTGTGTGAATGCGCTGGTGTTCATTGAGATGACTCTGTCGATTAAAACTCTTCCCACACTCTGAGCAGTGATATGGCTTCTCTCCTGTGTGAATGCGCTGGTGTTCATTGAGATGACTCTGTCGATTAAAACTCTTCCCACACTCTGAGCAGTGATATGGCTTCTCTCCTGTGTGAATGCGCTTGTGCAGTTGAAGACTTCCCTGTGTTATAAAAGTCTTCCCACACTCTGAGCAGTGATATGGCTTCTCTCCTGTGTGAATGCGCTGGTGCCGTTGAAGATTACTCAGTGTAGTAAAATTCCTCCCACACTCTGAGCAGTGATGTGGCTTCTCTCCTGTGTGAATGTGCTGGTGTTTTTTGAGACTACTCTGTTGAGTAAAACTCTTCCGACACTCTGAGCAGTGATATGGCTTCTCTCCTGTGTGAATGCGCTGGTGTTGCTGGAGATTTCTCTGTGTAGTAAAACTCTTCCCACACTCTGAGCAGTGATATGGCTTCTCTCCTGTGTGAATGCGCTGGTGTTCGTTGAGATGACTCTGTTTAGTAAAACTCTTCCCACACTCTGAGCAGTGATATGGTTTCTCTCCTGTGTGAATGCGCTGGTGTTCGTTAAGATGACTCTGTGTAGTAAAACTCTTCCCACACTCTGAGCAGTGATATGGCTTCTCTCCTGTGTGAATGTGCTGGTGTTGCTGGAGATGACCGTGTTTAGTAAAACTCTTTCCACACTCTAAGCAGTTGTAGCTTTTCTCCTTTTCCATGTTTACTGATTTCAACAGTATGACATACTCCTCACAGATAAATGTGTTTATGTAGGTAACGTTTACAGCATTGATTCCTAGAGGAAAAAGACATTGCAAATTCATTGTGAGATGAAGATGAAACAATCATGACAAAGAACCATTTGGGCTCTGCATAATACTAAAGACATTCATGCTAAAGACATTCATGCTAAAGACCATCAGGAGACAGTGCTAGGCTTCCTTATTTCACTAAAATGAAAACATTTGTCTATGTTGTGATACGTGTGTCTCTCTGTTTGGTTCAGTGTCACTCTATGTGCCAGTCTATAGGGACTTTTATTTTGTAGGGTTCATCAACTTTATTTTCAAAGTTGTTCTTTTCCTTCCTTTCTCTCTCATGGTGCTGCAGAGCTGCTTTGGTCTGTTGAAGCTCCTTATGAGTTCCAGCAGTGTGATTTGATCTTTTTAATTATTGTGCATCAGAGAATTAATCTATGGGCAGCACCAACATATGACAGAAAATTCACCTGTGCACACGATTACTTAATGTGCCTCTTTAGAAAGCGCTCCTGCTAAAAGTGTCCAATAAGTCACATGATCCACAAAGGACATTTTTTGTACGTACGTATTTGTGCGTGTAGTGTGATGAATTAGTAAGTTGCTGTGCATTTGCTTGAAAGTCACATATGAATGAACAACTATCACATTTTGTATTTGTAAGTTGTGGTTTTCATTTGAAAGTCATGTTATGTTTGCTTGCAAATAGAATATTTGTGGAATATGTTCTGTTTGTTTACAATGTTTGGGCAGCATTATAACTCCATAGCAGAGTTACTGTCCTGTTCAGAAGGGTCTATACCTCTGTCTATGTGGGTATAATGAGATTGGGAGATACTGTGTTAATACTGTGTAAAAGGATGTATAACCCAGCCTGTGTGTGTAATGAGATTGGGAGATACTGTGTTAATACTGTGTAAAAGGATGTATAACCCAGCCTGTGTGTGTATAATGAGATTGGGAGATATTGTGTTAATACTGTGTAAAAGGATGTATAACCCAGCCTGTGTGTGTATAATGAGATTGGGAAATACTGTGTTAATACTGTGTAAAAGGATGTATAACCCAGCCTGTGTGTGTAATGAGATTGGGAGATACTGTGTTAATACTGTGTAAAAGGATGTATAACCCAGCCTGTGTGTGTATAATGAGATTGGGAGATATTGTGTTAATACTGTGTAAAAGGATGTATAACCCAGCCTGTGTGTGTATAATGAGATTGGGAAATACTGTGTTAATACTGTGTTAAAGGATGTATAACCCAGCCTGTGTGTGTGTAATGAGATTGGGAGTCTGTTCAAAGACCCAAAAACAAAAAAGGCTGCATTATGTATTCAAATCCAAAAGGTACAATAGGGACTACAGGCTACCTGTAGTCTGTGTGTGCTTTAAACTGTTGCTTAATTATCTGGATTATACTGAGAAATGTATCAGTCACAGGTTTAAAATATAACTCACCTCTTCAGAAGATCTCAAATCTCTCACTGTTAAGACAACTTCAACATTTCTGTTGGACTGAAAATGATTGGAATGAAATAATTAAAATTACACACTTCACATTTATTAAAATAGAAAACATGTACATGCACACGTGGTGTAGATCTAACACATCTACTTTATTCAAACAGTTTCTCAACATAGATCTCTGTGCCATTTCATATTAAATGCCATGTCATTTTTACAGCGTATCTGTAAAAGCTGTTTGAGATCTACAGTATAGGCGAGATCTACTGCCATGTTTTGTTGAAATATAAAATAGCTTTTTTGTAAAAGGGCATTTTATACTGTGCTGGCAGGCTGCATATTGTCGCCTGGTCCGAACTTTGAACATGCCTGCACTAAAGCATAGTTTCCTATAAACACCAACATAATGTTTTAGTAAAATGTATATTTGATCTCATATTGTCTTTCACTAATAAATAACAATGTATAAACAACTGGAGAAAATGACAGATGGATTGAAAACTCAAATGCAGATCCCACAGATCACTACGACCTTCACCAAGACTACATGAACTCAGGGTCACAACATTAACATGCAAGCTTCAAATAATACATGTTATTCCCGTCATTTACTTTGTTTGCTCTGAAACATAGATAAATGGTAAGACCGATTAACAATGGGAAAATAATCAGAAATAAAGGGCGAAAAATTACATTTCAATGCGGGGGTGGGGAGACAATACACAGTAAACATTTTCTAAAGGAGTTCCTGAGGGGGCGTCAAAGCTTCTCCCAAATGTTGTTATTGTGCTTAGGAAAAGTACACCAGTATATATCTGTATGATTTCACCTAAACGTAAAAACACTCCAATGAATAACCAAACTAAATCAAATATATGTAACATTACAATACATCCACTATAACAGCATAAAATCAATTAAATCGTACATTAAAGCTACAGTAATAAAACCAAAAAAATAGCATAATATAACTAGATAAGCTTTTATCTTTGTAATAGGAACCACTGGGCTACTAAACAAAAGATCCAAATATAATTATATTCGTATAGTATCAAATAAGTAGCTACGTTATCTGGCTGGGTTAGTTAGCGCTACAACATCCATTATAAAAACACTTTAACACATTGAATTTTCCACCAACTTAGTCAAGACACGAGATTCAACCGTGAGGTAACGGAACGAACAAAATAGTGTGGTTAAGATGTGGTTAAAAGGTGTTAGTGGTACGTATTACTAAGTTTAGTACTTACAGGTCAACCAGTAGTCCAACACTTCCAAACACCAACACGACAATAGGCGCAACTCCACTAAACGCCCGATGCTGATATTGAGAATAAGGAAACCTGTGGTCTGTAATGTCCGATGGTGATGGTAGGTAGAGGTGGGCGGATCGATCCAAATATCGATACCAACGCTGCTATTGATTTGGAGCAATACTCGTGTAAAAAGATTAATACTCAATCTTTTTAACTCTCCCGCACACACCGACTGCTGCGTACGTGGATTCATCAAAGTCTCTTCTCTGTCTGTAAGAGCAGCGTTGCCAACAAGTTTCCGTATCTGCAGAAGCAAAAGTCCAGGGGGTGGAGCTAGATCTAGATCCAACTCCTCCCACCGTCCATAGTTTCTTTTGGTCGGTCCAGGGGGCGGAGCTGCATCTAATCCAACATCTCCTACGTGTCGCTTACGTTTTCCGACCAGGAAATATAAATCCAATAAATTCACCCTTAAGACTGCTACCGTTTACAGATCAAAATGTTCTTTAATTGTTATTTAAATAACATAATACACGTTTTTTAAGTTTACAAGAAAACGTAAAAGTTGCCAACTCCTCAGTAAGGAAAGACGCTATTGGCTATCCTAAAAGTCACAAAATGGCGTTATCGCCTAATTTGCATAATACCTGTTTTTGAAGCTGTAAAATAATAACGTTGTGGGAGAGAAAAAAATAATAATAAAAATACTATAAATATGTTAGAGTGACTGATTGAGACTGTGTGAGTTAAATTCAGTGATTTATTTTAATTCGTTTATTTCATGCTGGTTGCCATTTTGATAAATTCCTGCACGAAAACGAGGCTGTGGTGGGAAGAATCCTGAAAGTGTCGTGCGGAGCTGCAGGAGCGGTGCAGCTAGTTCAGTGCTGCTGTGGCATATTGTTGTGTGATGGGAAGATGATACCTCAAGGAGTGTATCCACACACTACACAAACTGTGTTGACACTGTATTGACACTGTGTTGGTCATTGTTGTGTGGCAGGATGTAATTTAGTGATGGGAAGATGATACCTCAAGGAGTATATCCACACACTACACAAACTGTGTTGACACTGTATTGACACTGTGTTGGTCATTGTTGTGTGGCAGCTGTAATTTAGTGATGGGAAGATGATACCTCAAGGACTGTATCCACACACTACACAAACTGTGTTGACACTAGAGCTGGGCGATATGGCCCTCCAAAAAAATCTTCGATTAATTTTTTTTTAATCCGATTTTCGATTTTAATAGATTTATTTTCCTCTACTAAAAAACTACAGATGATAAAGGAATGGTAAAAAAAAGTTTTAATTTATTTTTCACTTAAATTTCCCCTTTGGGGTTAAAGTGCAAGCAGAAACAAATTGTAAACAAGTGAGAACATTCAGTAACTTTTAGAAGGTTTTCTCCAACATACTTTAAGCATTGACACAATGCAACCTCAAACTTAAAATAAATAAATAAAACACACCCTCAAAAAATAAATAGATATAAATAATTTGGTGCCCTTTAATAAAATGGAAAACAAATACAATTGAACAATTCTTGCATGTTGTACTGACAGTCACGCTGTCTACATTCTGATTAAGAACAGGGCTCCCCTCACTTTAGCCTAAATTCCAGCACTTTTCAAACCTGAAACACAATGTAACATTAAAATTCGTCAGGTAAATGTTCCTTCCACTGTTTCTTTATACTACCACAGTTTATACTTTATACTACAATAGTTGCCAGGTTCGCGTTTTCACGCCAAATTGGGCTTGTTTGGAAAATCCAGCCGCGGGTAAAAATTATGGGGTCGCGGGGTGCGGTTTTTTGGTCTACTTTTGAGTTGGGCTACCGCAGGAGTTACAAGTCAACACTAATAATGGATCGCGATATAATACTTAATTTGTCTCCATTTTACACACTCGCGAGGTGCCCGGAGCCGCGCGCTACGGTCACTCGCGAAAGTATAATCCATTGAAGCGGGTTCGGTGACCGAGGCAGAAACTGCTTAATCCAAAATATCCCGCGGAGGGAAACTTTATTGACAGCGCAACTGAATAGCACTCTTCGCTCTCTCCCTCTATCGGTTTCAAACACCTTACAGCGAGGACTTGTTTGGTCTACATCTGACGCCGCAAAACCGAACCAACTCCAGATCACGGAGCTAGTTGCTCTTTTCTTGGACACAAGTTCCGCCGTCATGTTTGTGTGTGTGTGTTTTGAGGGTGGATGGGTGGGAGGTGCTAAACTCACTGAACTACGGGAGCCCACAGTGCAGCGTCGGTGGTGAAAATTAAATCTCAGAAAATCGATTTTCTTAAAAACACATCGTCCTTAACTGTAAATTCGAATTAATAGATAATATCGATTAATCGCCCAGCTCTAGTTGACACTGTATTGACGCTGTGTTGGTCATTGTTGTGTGCCAGGCTGTAATTTAGTGATGGGAAGATGATACCTCAAGGAGTGTATCCACACACTACACAAACTGTGTTGACACTGTCTTAACACTGTATTGGTCATTGTTGTGTGGCAGCTGTAATTTAGTGATGGGAAGATGATACCTCAAGGAGTGTATCCACACACTACACAAACTGTGTTGACACTGTATTGACACTGTGTTGGTCATTGTTGTGTGGCAGCTGTAATTTAGTGATGGGAAGATGATACCTCAAGGAGTGTATCCACACACTACACAAACTGTGTTGACACTGTATTGACGCTGTGTTGGTCATTGTTGTGTGCCAGGCTGTAATTTAGTGATGGGAAGATGATACTTTTTAGTTCAACTTGTGACTTTGATGAGGAAGAGGAAGAATTGCACATTACAAATCTGCATGAGAAAGAAATGTGAGTTACCAGATACGTACAGAGCTGCAAATGAATTAATTTGTCAATGAATGTATTACTCATTACAATATTTGATTTCAAAGGTTATTGGAATATTTGAAACATTTTATCTTTATTATGTAAACAAAATAATGTTCTAAGCCCATAACAAGTTGGTGCAGTGCATGAAGTAAGGTCTGGTAATCCATAACATTATTATCAAATCACTTTAAGTCAAAGGTGGTTTGTGTAAATTTAAAAATAGATCACCTTACTAATAATTCTTTTTTATTCCCATTTTCTTTTGTCTCTCCTCCAACACAGTTCTAAGCAGGTCATAGAGGCACTGGGTGATCATGACTATCTGGAGGAGACTCTGTTTGTAGAAGAACAACTTGATGCAGCAAAGAGGGAGATTGACCATCTGGAGGAAGAAAACCTCAAGAGTGATAAAGAAATTACCAAAGAGTCTGGCATTCTGAGCCTACTTGAACCAGGAGATGAAGTAATTGTAGATAAAGGGTTTCTTATCAAAGACCTCCTCAGTAACATTTGTGTGAAACTTGTAATTCCTACATTCTTGGGGCCATGTGGGCAGTTTAGTAAAGAAGAAATTACATACATGCAAGAAATTGCTCACTTGAGGATCCATGTTGAGCAATCAGACACATTAAAGAATACCAGATATTTGACGGAGTTCTGCCCCTTTCCCTGTGTGGTTCAGTTAACCAGCTGTGTTTGTGCTCTACTTACCAATTTTCAGGGACCTCTTTTTTAATTATGAAGTAACATATTCAAAGTGTATTATCAAATGTTAACATGCATAGTACAATCATGAAGTGTATTTTACAAAATCAGTGTTATTTTTATTAGCCATACTGGACTTTGAATTGCTGGAAAATTATTCTTCCACTGAGTAACAAACATTCAAACATTTATTCAGCTCAACTTTTATTGATGTACATTTTTTTTGTTAATAATGAAATTAATGTAACACATTTTTGCTCATTGTGAACCAATAAAAACAATATACAAATTTTCTAAAAATCATTCTCAATTCATTTTTTATGGTTCTGACATTTTTATGGTCATGACATTCTCTCACTTTTTAAAATCAATTCTTAAAACTGTCATATTACAGAAACATTTACCTATTAACAGTAGTTTCCTTAAGGAACAATGCCAAATTTATGTGCTTCCTTCCTTTATAGTCTCCTCATCTGCACAGGCCAGGCAGAAAATATTCAAAGAAGAACATATCCAGTTTAGTTTTCATAGACTCCGATATCTTGCCATCAAAGTGGATCTGCTCCAGGTGATTGTCTTTGGTACAGTGAACAAAAAGATCACACCACTTCATTCCAGTGATGCCCATCTGCCCCATTACCTGGTAATAGTAGTCATGGTTGCAGTGATCCACAGGGCAGGTCTCCAAACTCTGTTGCAACTTTATCCACTGGATGTCTGGCTGATGCTTGAAGTAGCTGGACCATTTGAGACATGCTTCCAATAGCAGAAAGGTTCTCTGTAAGGACATGAGCAAACTGATCACTTGGAAGAGGGGCTGGAATGGGGCAATAGAGGTTAGGAATGATACCATCACAGCATCTTTTATATTTCTTCAGAAGTTGAGTTGTTGTGGATGACTTTAATTTTGACACTGTCACTGTATTAACAGGTTTTGGGCTTAAACCTAATGCATGTGGTGGAATGTGCCAAGTCTGTGGCAGTGAGGTGTTACTAACAGTAGGAGGGACAGATTTACAGTCTAGCTTCAAAACATGATTGCAGGATGGCAGCCACGGTGACGAGCTCCTCCGTGTTGTGTTTGTTTTTGTTAATTAATGTTGTCTATTGTATGTCAAACTCAGTCAGCTGGAACAGAGAACAGTTACTAACCATGAGAGACAACATTTCTCCTCAAGTACCTTCAGAGTGTGTGGAAATCTTAACAACGGCCGCGCTGATGCTGCTGGGACTAGCAAGTGTAACCCACATAAACTGGGGATGCCCCTTTAAGAAATAGAGGTTGGGGAAGCTAGGTGGTCAACCTAGCCAATAGGAAGTTTCGGTTCCAGGGTGTTGTAAACCAATCCGAATGCAGACTGCCGTGGTAAGTTCCGCCCTTCTTCCTCGCGTCTGCAGGAATGTGGGTGAGCGAGAGAGAGAGCGGTCCGCCATGAGACTGTTAGCCAGTGCAGCGCGAGAGTCTGTGTATTAAAACGGTTATAATACTTGAAACAAACCCTTTTTCAGAAAGAATGGCCGGTTATCATCCGACTTCTAAGCTGGAAGTTGTGAAGTGAGGAAAAAAGACTGAACTTCAGTTTCTCTACCGAGCACTGTTAGAGCTACCTAGTTAGCCTCGTTAGCTCTTATTGGTTATTGGCTCCTGGAAGTTCGTCTCGTTCTCCATTCAGCTGAAGGTAAAGCCTAAAATATAGTATATTTTTACTTTGTTCACGATGAAAGCTCGTATTATTGAGGTTAAAGCATGAAAAATATGCCTTGTTACGTTATCTAGTGTCCGGCCTGAGATCCGCCATATTGTTGTCCCAAACGTGTGGCATTGAGATCGGTGAGCATATTATGTGCCTTTCATTGAGTTTTTGTTCTGTTTATTACATGTTTGCTAGTAATAGTGTTTAATTGATCCATTTAATTATTCAAATACAATGTTTAATATTGTTTAGAAAATAATTTTGCAATTTACATAAAAAGTAAATTGACAATGTAGTGAAATACTGCATTGAGGTAAAAGGAGATTGTTTTATTGCAAAATTGGGCAATGTAACAAATTGATGTCAAGTATGACTATAGAAACATGATTTAAGAATTACAGCCAAAACAGCTTAATAAAATTCTTCCATTCTGCTGGTCCTGTCTGTTGACAGGTCAGGTTTTTTTTTTATGCTGGATTATTCTTGAGGTGGATTCCTCCTGTGACTCTGATGGCGAGCCTTCCCACCTGGACTTAGAAAGAACTGGATTCCTTCTTTTCCATTGGAGTCCTGCTGCACCCTGCGGTGTGGTAGGCCTGTATCACTCACATCTTCACCCACAGTTGGTTATGCGTATGACCACTGACTGACATTTTCATTCTTATTGTCTCACCCTATAATTTCGGACATTACCTTTTGGACTAGTGTTTATTTGGGACATTATAACAACTGCTGGGTAGGAAATTCTCCTCATGTGAATGGTGCTGAGTTGAGACCGAGTTGAAATTGAATCTGTTGTCTATTACATTTGGTATTCAGATTACCAGGGTGCACCCAAAAGATTTAAAACTGAGAACTAGCACTTGGCCAAGTATTATTATTATCAATTGTATTTTATTGTGTACTTTTATTTTCATGATTGTGTGTCTTGTACAATTGTTGTTAGTTTTATGATTTATGTCACTAAAGCCAGTTCTGTAAATTTATTTAACTGTCTTTGTGTGTCATTTAAACACCCCACTACGCTCCGATAGCCGAACCTATTGGCCATTCATTAGAATATATATATATAAAACCCTTCTCATCTGTGCTACACAAGGAGACACTGGAGGTGCAGACGAAGGGTCAGACATGCGGGCTCGCTCGTACGTCTCAGGCTGCGCGGGCCTCGCACACCTCTACCGTCATTATTCCTCTCCAACCTCCCATCTCTCAGCAACAAAACTGAGGAACTACTCCTGCTCCACCGGACCAACAAGGAGTTCTCCTCTGCTTCTGCCCTCTGCTTCACGGAGACCTGGCTGAACGAGCTGATCCCGGACAGCGCGCTGGACGTACCGGGCTTCCAGCTGCTGAGAGCGGACAGAGACGTGGAGCGGAGCGGGAAGAGCAGGGGAGGAGGAATCTGCTTCTACATCAACGAGCGCTGGTGTAAATACACTACAGTACTGTTAACATCATGCTCTCCTCATCTGGAGTCTCTCTTCATTTACTGTCGGCTGTTTTACTCTCCCAGAGAATTCAGCTCCTTCGTTCTGGCCGGCGTGTACATTACGCCGAGCGCGTGCATCAGTGACGGGCAGAGACAGCTGGCCAAACAGATAATGGAACTAGAGAGAGATCTAGAGAGATCTAGAGATCTTTTCTGTCAGCTCTGCCTGTCCTTTCATTTATTTGAGTTATATCTACAAGTTCAAGTTATTTTTACAAGTTAAAAGGATCCATTACTCGTTACTTCACTTGGTAAGCTTTTTTTTTTACATTAATCTATAAAGGATAATTTAGCATTTTTTACATTCCGACACTGCGAGTGAACTGTTTTTTGCGCCTCATCCTTGTGAGTGGTTTTTGTGCACTGTTTTATCAGCAGCTGATATTGTTTTCAGCTGTGAAATACCTGCCAGAACTTATTAGGTGTTATTTTTGCACTTTGGATTTTTAACTTGGATATTTGAGCCTTGTGCCCGGTGCTTTTGCGATTATGGCTCATGCTTCCACATCATCTATTTGCTCTGAGTGTATCAAACTGTCTCAGAGGGTTGCAGAACTTCAGGAAAGAATCCATACCTTACATTCTATAAGGGAGGAGGAAGAATATCTGGACTTGATTCTTGCCACACAAACCGCTGACAAAACCGTCCCTGTGACTGGCAAAGAAAGAGACGTTTCTCTCCATTGTTGCTGGGATGTACTGGGGGCAAAGCCTAAGCTCATCTTGGCCTCAACTCCTAATCCCGTTAACAACAACAATGATAAGGGCTGGACTCTTGTTCGGGGGAAGGAACGTAGCAGAAACCAGCACAGCAGCGGCGGCAAACAGCAATCCTCAGAACAGAACATTCTTCTCGATAACAGATATGAAGCTCTTGCCTCAACTGAAGTAGCAGAAACTGAGCAGTCTCATCACAGCATACTGCCTCCCTCTCCAGGACATCAAGGACATCAAGCACACCCCAATCAGCATCAGAGATCCGACTCCAGTCTGGCTGCTAAGCATGCAAATAACTCTGGCCATTCGCGGACCAACCACCAGGCTGCCAACTGTGTTAGCCAGAAGCATGCTAACAAGCATGCTAAGAGGGTTAGCCATCGGGGTGGTAACCATGTTGGCCATCGGGGTGGTAACCATGTTGGCCATCGGGGTGGTAACCATGTTGGCCATCGGGGTGGTAACCATGTTGGCCATCGGGGTGGTAACCATGTTGGCCATCGGGGTGGTAACCATGTTGGCCATCGGGGTGGTAACCATGTTGGCCATCGGGGTGGTAACCATGTTGGCCATCGGGGTGGTAACCATGTTGGCCATCGGGGTGGTAACCATGTTGGCCATCGGGGTGGTAACCATGTTGGCCATCGGGGTGGTAACCATGTTGGCCATCGGGGTGGTAACCATGTTGGCCATCGGGGTGGTAACCATGTTGGCCATCGGGGTGGTAACCATGTTGGCCATCGGGGTGGTAACCATGTTGGCCATCGGGGTGGTAACCATGTTGGCCATCGGGGTGGTAACCATGTTGGCCATCGGGGTGGTAACCATGTTGGCCATCGGGGTGGTAACCATTTCGGCCATCGGGGTGGTAACCATGCTGGCCATCGGGGTGGTAACCATGCTGGCCATCGGGGTGGTAACCATGTTAGCCGCCGAGGCATTAACGGTGAAAGAGACGAGGAACACCGCCACAGCCCAAAACGCTGCTAATTGGGGACTCAGTCATCAGAGATGTATGGAGCAACAGTATTAAGGCCTTTTGCTTTCCTCGTGTTACTGTCTGTGAAGTGATACCCATGATTCCACACATATTGCATGACCATCCAGCTACGGAAAGACTGATTGTACAGTCTTTTTTTTAAATTTTTTTTGGCTTACCTCCTGTCCAGATGTGGCTTGTAACAAATTAGGTCATACCAAATGGTGAGAAGCCTCAGGCTTTAGCCAAACAAGGCGTGTTGGCATGAGGATCTCCGTGTCCTGGTAGGAGACCTCATCCATGTATTATATGATGTTTCCAACAAGCAGGTCCTTAGATAATGGCAGTAATCTATGCAGTTAGGCCCTTATAAAGATCCAGATCGGTCAGTTCAGCACATGCTTTCTGATGTCACACAAACACAAACACACATATCTATCTATCTACCAACATAACTACCTACCTGCCTCCATCTATTTGCTTACCTCCTGTCCAGATGTGGCTTGTAACAAATTAGGTCATACCAAATGGTGAGAAGCCTCAGGCTTTAGCCAAACAAGGCGTGCTGGCATGAGGTTCTCCGTGTCCTGGTAGAAAACCGCATCCATGTATTATATGATGTTTCCAACAAGCAGGTACTTAGATAATGGCAGTAATCTATGCAGTTAGTCCATTATAAACGTCCAGATCTGTCACTTCAGCACATCCTTTCTGATGTCACAAAAACACAAACACACATATCTATCTATCTTTCTACCAACATAACTACCTACCTGCCTTCATCTATTTGCTTACCTCCTGTCCAGATGTGGCTTGTAACAAATTAGGTTATACCAAATGGTGAGAAGCCTCAGGCTTTAGCCAAACAAGGCGTGCTGGCATGAGGTTCTCCGTGTCCTGGTAGGAGACCGCATCCATGTATTATATGATGTTTCCAACAAGCAGGTAGTTAGATAATGGCAGTAATCTATGCAGTTAGGCCCTTATAAAGATCCAGATCGGTCAGTTCAGCACATGCTTTCTGATGTCACACAAACAAAAACACACATATCTATCTATCTTTCTACCAACATAACTACTTACCTGCCTCTATATACTTGCTTACCTCCTGTCCAGATGTGGCTTGTAACAAATTAGGTCATACCAAATGGAGAGAAAACCTCAGGCTTTAGCCAAACAAGGCGTGCTGGCATGAGGTTCTCCGTGTCCTGGTAGGAGACCTCATCCATGTATTATATGATGTTTCCAACAAGCAGGTCCTTAGATAATGGCAGTAATCTATGCAGTTAGGCCCTTATAAAGATCCAGATCGGTCAGTTCAGCACATGCTTTCTGATGTCACACAAACAAAAACACACATATCTATCTATCTTTCTACCAACATAACTACCTACCTGCCTCTATATACTTGCTTACCTCCTGTCCAGATGTGGCTTGTAACAAATTAGGTCATACCAAATGGAGAGAAAACCTCAGGCTTTAGCCAAACAAGGCGTGCTGGCATGAGGTTCTCCGTGTCCTGGTAGACCTCATCCATGTATTATATGATGTTTCCAACAAGCAGGTACTTAGATAATGGCAGTAATCTATGCAGTAAGTCCATTATAAACGTCCAGATCTGTCACTTCAGCACATGCTTTCTGATGTCACAAAAACACAAACACACATATCTATCTATCTTTCTACCAACATAACTACCTACCTGCCTCCATCTATTTGCTTACCTCCTGTCCAGATGTGGCTTGTAACAAATTAGGTCATACCAAATGTTGAGAAGCCTCAGGCTTTAGCCAAACAAGGCGTGCTGGCATGAGGATCTCCGTGTCCTTGTAGGAGACCTCATCCATGTATTATATGATGTTTCCAACAAGCAGGTCCTTAGATAATGGCAGTAATCTATGCAGTTAGGCCCTTATAAAGATCCAGATCGGTCAGTTCAGCACATGCTTTCTGATGTCACACAAACACAAACACACATATCTATCTATCTACCAACATAACTACCTACCTGCCTCCATCTATTTGCTTACCTCCTGTCCAGATGTGGCTTGTAACAAATTAGGTCATACCAAATGGAGAGAAAACCTCAGGCTTTAGCCAAACAAGGCGTACTGGCATGAGGTTCTCCGTGTCCTGGTAGACCTCATCCATGTATTATATGATGTTTCCAACAAGCAGGTACTTAGATAATGGCAGTAATCTATGCAGTTAGTCCATTATAAACGTCCAGATCTGTCAGTTCAGCACATGCTTTCTGATGTCACACAAACACAAACACACATATCTATCTATCTACCAACATAACTACCTACCTGCCTCCATCTATTTGCTTACCTCCTGTCCAGATGTGGCTTGTAACAAATTAGGTCATACCAAATGGTGAGAAGCCTCAGGCTTTAGCCAAACAAGGCGTGCTGGCATGAGGTTCTCCGTGTCCTGGTAGGAGACCGCATCCATGTATTATATGATGTTTCCAACAAGCAGGTAGTTAGATAATGGCAGTAATCTATGCAGTTAGGCCCTTATAAAGATCCAGATCGGTCAGTTCAGCACATGCTTTCTGATGTCACACAAACAAAAACACACATATCTATCTATCTTTCTACCAACATAACTACTTACCTGCCTCTATATACTTGCTTACCTCCTGTCCAGATGTGGCTTGTAACAAATTAGGTCATACCAAATGGAGAGAAAACCTCAGGCTTTAGCCAAACAAGGCGTGCTGGCATGAGGTTCTCCGTGTCCTGGTAGGAGACCTCATCCATGTATTATATGATGTTTCCAACAAGCAGGTCCTTAGATAATGGCAGTAATCTATGCAGTTAGGCCCTTATAAAGATCCAGATCGGTCAGTTCAGCACATGCTTTCTGATGTCACACAAACAAAAACACACATATCTATCTATCTTTCTACCAACATAACTACCTACCTGCCTCTATATACTTGCTTACCTCCTGTCCAGATGTGGCTTGTAACAAATTAGGTCATACCAAATGGAGAGAAAACCTCAGGCTTTAGCCAAACAAGGCGTGCTGGCATGAGGTTCTCCGTGTCCTGGTAGACCTCATCCATGTATTATATGATGTTTCCAACAAGCAGGTACTTAGATAATGGCAGTAATCTATGCAGTAAGTCCATTATAAACGTCCAGATCTGTCACTTCAGCACATGCTTTCTGATGTCACAAAAACACAAACACACATATCTATCTATCTTTCTACCAACATAACTACCTACCTGCCTCCATCTATTTGCTTACCTCCTGTCCAGATGTGGCTTGTAACAAATTAGGTCATACCAAATGTTGAGAAGCCTCAGGCTTTAGCCAAACAAGGCGTGCTGGCATGAGGATCTCCGTGTCCTTGTAGGAGACCTCATCCATGTATTATATGATGTTTCCAACAAGCAGGTCCTTAGATAATGGCAGTAATCTATGCAGTTAGGCCCTTATAAAGATCCAGATCGGTCAGTTCAGCACATGCTTTCTGATGTCACACAAACACAAACACACATATCTATCTATCTACCAACATAACTACCTACCTGCCTCCATCTATTTGCTTACCTCCTGTCCAGATGTGGCTTGTAACAAATTAGGTCATACCAAATGGAGAGAAAACCTCAGGCTTTAGCCAAACAAGGCGTACTGGCATGAGGTTCTCCGTGTCCTGGTAGACCTCATCCATGTATTATATGATGTTTCCAACAAGCAGGTACTTAGATAATGGCAGTAATCTATGCAGTTAGTCCATTATAAACGTCCAGATCTGTCAGTTCAGCACATGCTTTCTGATGTCACACAAACACAAACACACATATCTATCTATCTACCAACATAACTACCTACCTGCCTCCATCTATTTGCTTACCTCCTGTCCAGATGTGGCTTGTAACAAATTAGGTCATACCAAATGGTGAGAAGCCTCAGGCTTTAGCCAAACAAGGCGTGCTGGCATGAGGTTCTCCGTGTCCTGGTAGGAAACCGCATCCATGTATTATATGATGTTTCCAACAAGCAGGTAGTTAGATAATGGCAGTAATCTATGCAGTTAGGCCCTTATAAAGATCCAGATCGGTCAGTTCAGCACATGCTTTCTGATGTCACACAAACAAAAACACACATATCTATCTATCTTTCTACCAACATAAATACCTACCTGCCTCTATATACTTGCTTACCTCCTGTCCAGATGTGGCTTGTAACAAATTAGGTCATACCAAATGGAGAGAAAACCTCAGGCTTTAGCCAAACAAGGCGTGCTGGCATGAGGTTCTCCGTGTCCTGGTAGACCTCATCCATGTATTATATGATGTTTCCAACAAGCAGGTCCTTAGATAATGGCAGTAATCTATGCAGTTAGGCCCTTATAAAGATCCAGATCGGTCAGTTCAGCACATGCTTTCTGATGTCACACAAACACAAACACACATATCTATCTATCTACCAACATAACTACCTACCTGCCTCCATCTATTTGCTTACCTCCTGTCCAGATGTCGCTTGTAACAAATTAGGTCATACCAAATGGTGAGAAGCCTCAGGCTTTAGCTAAACAAGGCATGCTGGCATGAGGTTCTCCGTGTCCTGGTAGGAGACCGCATCCATGTATTATATGATGTTTCCAACAAGCAGGTAGTTAGATAATGGCAGTAATCTATGCAGTTAGGCCCTTATAAAGATCCAGATCGGTCAGTTCAGCACATGCTTTCTGATGTCACACAAACAAAAACACACATATCTATCTATCTTTCTATCAACATAACTACCTACCTGCCTCTATATACTTGCTTACCTCCTGTCCAGATGTGGCTTGTAACAAATTAGGTCATACCAAATGGAGAGAAAACCTCAGGCTTTAGCCAAACAAGGCGTGCTGGCATGAGGTTCTCCGTGTCCTGGTAGAAAACCGCATCCATGTATTATATGATGTTTCCAACAAGCAGGTACTTAGATAATGGCAGTAATCTATGCAGTTAGGCCCTTATAAAGATCCAGATCGGTCAGTTCAGCACATGCTTTCTGATGTCACACAAACAAAAACACACATATCTATCTATCTTTCTACCAACATAAATACCTACCTGCCTCTATATACTTGCTTACCTCCTGTCCAGATGTGGCTTGTAACAAATTAGGTCATACCAAATGGAGAGAAAACCTCAGGCTTTAGCCAAACAAGGCGTGCTGGCATGAGGTTCTCCGTGTCCTGGTAGACCTCATCCATGTATTATATGATGTTTCCAACAAGCAGGTCCTTAGATAATGGCAGTAATCTATGCAGTTAGGCCCTTATAAAGATCCAGATCGGTCAGTTCAGCACATGCTTTCTGATGTCACACAAACACAAACACACATATCTATCTATCTACCAACATAACTACCTACCTGCCTCCATCTATTTGCTTACCTCCTGTCCAGATGTCGCTTGTAACAAATTAGGTCATACCAAATGGTGAGAAGCCTCAGGCTTTAGCTAAACAAGGCATGCTGGCATGAGGTTCTCCGTGTCCTGGTAGGAGACCGCATCCATGTATTATATGATGTTTCCAACAAGCAGGTAGTTAGATAATGGCAGTAATCTATGCAGTTAGGCCCTTATAAAGATCCAGATCGGTCAGTTCAGCACATGCTTTCTGATGTCACACAAACAAAAACACACATATCTATCTATCTTTCTATCAACATAACTACCTACCTGCCTCTATATACTTGCTTACCTCCTGTCCAGATGTGGCTTGTAACAAATTAGGTCATACCAAATGGAGAGAAAACCTCAGGCTTTAGCCAAACAAGGCGTGCTGGCATGAGGTTCTCCGTGTCCTGGTAGAAAACCGCATCCATGTATTATATGATGTTTCCAACAAGCAGGTACTTAGATAATGGCAGTAATCTATGCAGTTAGTCCATTATAAACGTCCAGATCTGTCACTTCAGCACATCCTTTCTGATGTCACAAAAACACAAACACACATATCTATCTATCTTTCTACCAACATAACTACCTACCTGCCTTCATCTATTTGCTTACCTCCTGTCCAGATGTGGCTTGTAACAAATTAGGTTATACCAAATGGTGAGAAGCCTCAGGCTTTAGCCAAACAAGGCGTGCTGGCATGAGGTTCTCCGTGTCCTGGTAGGAGACCGCATCCATGTATTATATGATGTTTCCAACAAGCAGGTAGTTAGATAATGGCAGTAATCTATGCAGTTAGGCCCTTATAAAGATCCAGATCGGTCAGTTCAGCACATGCTTTCTGATGTCACACAAACAAAAACACACATATCTATCTATCTTTCTACCAACATAACTACTTACCTGCCTCTATATACTTGCTTACCTCCTGTCCAGATGTGGCTTGTAACAAATTAGGTCATACCAAATGGAGAGAAAACCTCAGGCTTTAGCCAAACAAGGCGTGCTGGCATGAGGTTCTCCGTGTCCTGGTAGGAGACCTCATCCATGTATTATATGATGTTTCCAACAAGCAGGTCCTTAGATAATGGCAGTAATCTATGCAGTTAGGCCCTTATAAAGATCCAGATCGGTCAGTTCAGCACATGCTTTCTGATGTCACACAAACAAAAACACACATATCTATCTATCTTTCTACCAACATAACTACCTACCTGCCTCTATATACTTGCTTACCTCCTGTCCAGATGTGGCTTGTAACAAATTAGGTCATACCAAATGGAGAGAAAACCTCAGGCTTTAGCCAAACAAGGCGTGCTGGCATAAGGTTCTCCGTGTCCTGGTAGACCTCATCCATGTATTATATGATGTTTCCAACAAGCAGGTACTTAGATAATGGCAGTAATCTATGCAGTAAGTCCATTATAAACGTCCAGATCTGTCACTTCAGCACATGCTTTCTGATGTCACAAAAACACAAACACACATATCTATCTATCTTTCTACCAACATAACTACCTACCTGCCTCCATCTATTTGCTTACCTCCTGTCCAGATGTGGCTTGTAACAAATTAGGTCATACCAAATGTTGAGAAGCCTCAGGCTTTAGCCAAACAAGGCGTGCTGGCATGAGGATCTCCGTGTCCTTGTAGGAGACCTCATCCATGTATTATATGATGTTTCCAACAAGCAGGTCCTTAGATAATGGCAGTAATCTATGCAGTTAGGCCCTTATAAAGATCCAGATCGGTCAGTTCAGCACATGCTTTCTGATGTCACACAAACACAAACACACATATCTATCTATCTACCAACATAACTACCTACCTGCCTCCATCTATTTGCTTACCTCCTGTCCAGATGTGGCTTGTAACAAATTAGGTCATACCAAATGGAGAGAAAACCTCAGGCTTTAGCCAAACAAGGCGTACTGGCATGAGGTTCTCCGTGTCCTGGTAGACCTCATCCATGTATTATATGATGTTTCCAACAAGCAGGTACTTAGATAATGGCAGTAATCTATGCAGTTAGTCCATTATAAACGTCCAGATCTGTCACTTCAGCACATCCTTTCTGATGTCACAAAAACACAAACACACATATCTATCTATCTTTCTACCAACATAACTACCTACCTGCCTTCATCTATTTGCTTACCTCCTGTCCAGATGTGGCTTGTAACAAATTAGGTTATACCAAATGGTGAGAAGCCTCAGGCTTTAGCCAAACAAGGCGTGCTGGCATGAGGTTCTCCGTGTCCTGGTAGGAGACCGCATCCATGTATTATATGATGTTTCCAACAAGCAGGTAGTTAGATAATGGCAGTAATCTATGCAGTTAGGCCCTTATAAAGATCCAGATCGGTCAGTTCAGCACATGCTTTCTGATGTCACACAAACAAAAACACACATATCTATCTATCTTTCTACCAACATAACTACTTACCTGCCTCTATATACTTGCTTACCTCCTGTCCAGATGTGGCTTGTAACAAATTAGGTCATACCAAATGGAGAGAAAACCTCAGGCTTTAGCCAAACAAGGCGTGCTGGCATGAGGTTCTCCGTGTCCTGGTAGGAGACCTCATCCATGTATTATATGATGTTTCCAACAAGCAGGTCCTTAGATAATGGCAGTAATCTATGCAGTTAGGCCCTTATAAAGATCCAGATCGGTCAGTTCAGCACATGCTTTCTGATGTCACACAAACAAAAACACACATATCTATCTATCTTTCTACCAACATAACTACCTACCTGCCTCTATATACTTGCTTACCTCCTGTCCAGATGTGGCTTGTAACAAATTAGGTCATACCAAATGGAGAGAAAACCTCAGGCTTTAGCCAAACAAGGCGTGCTGGCATAAGGTTCTCCGTGTCCTGGTAGACCTCATCCATGTATTATATGATGTTTCCAACAAGCAGGTACTTAGATAATGGCAGTAATCTATGCAGTAAGTCCATTATAAACGTCCAGATCTGTCACTTCAGCACATGCTTTCTGATGTCACAAAAACACAAACACACATATCTATCTATCTTTCTACCAACATAACTACCTACCTGCCTCCATCTATTTGCTTACCTCCTGTCCAGATGTGGCTTGTAACAAATTAGGTCATACCAAATGTTGAGAAGCCTCAGGCTTTAGCCAAACAAGGCGTGCTGGCATGAGGATCTCCGTGTCCTTGTAGGAGACCTCATCCATGTATTATATGATGTTTCCAACAAGCAGGTCCTTAGATAATGGCAGTAATCTATGCAGTTAGGCCCTTATAAAGATCCAGATCGGTCAGTTCAGCACATGCTTTCTGATGTCACACAAACACAAACACACATATCTATCTATCTACCAACATAACTACCTACCTGCCTCCATCTATTTGCTTACCTCCTGTCCAGATGTGGCTTGTAACAAATTAGGTCATACCAAATGGAGAGAAAACCTCAGGCTTTAGCCAAACAAGGCGTACTGGCATGAGGTTCTCCGTGTCCTGGTAGACCTCATCCATGTATTATATGATGTTTCCAACAAGCAGGTACTTAGATAATGGCAGTAATCTATGCAGTTAGTCCATTATAAACGTCCAGATCTGTCAGTTCAGCACATGCTTTCTGATGTCACACAAACACAAACACACATATCTATCTATCTACCAACATAACTACCTACCTGCCTCCATCTATTTGCTTACCTCCTGTCCAGATGTGGCTTGTAACAAATTAGGTCATACCAAATGGTGAGAAGCCTCAGGCTTTAGCCAAACAAGGCGTGCTGGCATGAGGTTCTCCGTGTCCTGGTAGGAAACCGCATCCATGTATTATATGATGTTTCCAACAAGCAGGTAGTTAGATAATGGCAGTAATCTATGCAGTTAGGCCCTTATAAAGATCCAGATCGGTCAGTTCAGCACATGCTTTCTGATGTCACACAAACAAAAACACACATATCTATCTATCTTTCTACCAACATAAATACCTACCTGCCTCTATATACTTGCTTACCTCCTGTCCAGATGTGGCTTGTAACAAATTAGGTCATACCAAATGGAGAGAAAACCTCAGGCTTTAGCCAAACAAGGCGTGCTGGCATGAGGTTCTCCGTGTCCTGGTAGACCTCATCCATGTATTATATGATGTTTCCAACAAGCAGGTCCTTAGATAATGGCAGTAATCTATGCAGTTAGGCCCTTATAAAGATCCAGATCGGTCAGTTCAGCACATGCTTTCTGATGTCACACAAACACAAACACACATATCTATCTATCTACCAACATAACTACCTACCTGCCTCCATCTATTTGCTTACCTCCTGTCCAGATGTCGCTTGTAACAAATTAGGTCATACCAAATGGTGAGAAGCCTCAGGCTTTAGCTAAACAAGGCATGCTGGCATGAGGTTCTCCGTGTCCTGGTAGGAGACCGCATCCATGTATTATATGATGTTTCCAACAAGCAGGTAGTTAGATAATGGCAGTAATCTATGCAGTTAGGCCCTTATAAAGATCCAGATCGGTCAGTTCAGCACATGCTTTCTGATGTCACACAAACAAAAACACACATATCTATCTATCTTTCTATCAACATAACTACCTACCTGCCTCTATATACTTGCTTACCTCCTGTCCAGATGTGGCTTGTAACAAATTAGGTCATACCAAATGGAGAGAAAACCTCAGGCTTTAGCCAAACAAGGCGTGCTGGCATGAGCTTCTCCGTGTCCTGGTAGACCTCATCCATGTATTATATGATGTTTCCAACAAGCAGGTACTTAGATAATGGCAGTAATCTATGCAGTTAGTCCATTATAAACGTCCAGATCTGTCACTTCAGCACATCCTTTCTGATGTCACAAAAACACAAACACACATATCTATCTATCTTTCTACCAACATAACTACCTACCTGCCTCCATCTATTTGCTTACCTCCTGTCCAGATGTGGCTTGTAACAAATTAGGTCATACCAAATGGAGAGAAAACCTCAGGCTTTAGCCAAACAAGGCGTGCTGGCATGAGGTTCTCCGTGTCCTGGTAGACCTCATCCATGTATTATATGATGTTTCCAACAAGCAGGTACTTAGATAATGGCAGTAATCTATGCAGTTAGGCCCTTATAAAGATCCAGATCGGTCAGTTCAGCACATGCTTTCTGATGTCACACAAACACAAACACACATATCTATCTATCTACCAACATAACTACCTACCTGCCTCCATCTATTTGCTTACCTCCTGTCCAGATGTGGCTTGTAACAAATTAGTTTATACCAAATGGTGAGAAGCCTCAGGCTTTAGCCAAACAAGGCGTGCTGGCATGAGGTTCTCCGTGTCCTGGTAGGAGACCTCATCCATGTATTATATGATGTTTCCAACAAGCAGGTAGTTAGATAATGGCAGTAATCTATGCAGTTAGGCCCTTATAAAGATCCAGATCGGTCAGTTCAGCACATGCTTTCTGATGTCACACAAACAAAAACACACATATCTATCTATCTTTCTACCAACATAACTACTTACCTGCCTCTATATACTTGCTTACCTCCTGTCCAGATGTGGCTTGTAACAAATTAGGTCATACCAAATGGAGAGAAAACCTCAGGCTTTAGCCAAACAAGGTGTGCTGGCATGAGGTTCTCCGTGTCCTGGTAGGAGACCTCATCCATGTATTATATGATGTTTCCAACAAGCAGGTACTTAGATAATGGCAGTAATCTATGCAGTTAGTCCATTATAAAGGTCCAGATCTGTCACTTCAGCACATCCTTTCTGATGTCACAAAAACACAAACACACATATCTATCTATCTTTCTACCAACATAACTACCTACCTGCCTCCATCTATTTGCTTACCTCCTGTCCAGATGTGGCTTGTAACAAATTAGGTCATACCAAATGTTGAGAAGCCTCAGGCTTTAGCCAAACAAGGCGTGCTGGCATGAGGATCTCCGTGTCCTTGTAGGAGACCTCATCCATGTATTATATGATGTTTCCAACAAGCAGGTCCTTAGATAATGGCAGTAATCTATGCAGTTAGGCCCTTATAAAGATCCAGATCGGTCAGTTCAGCACATGCTTTCTGATGTCACACAAACACAAACACACATATCTATCTATCTACCAACATAACTACCTACCTGCCTCCATCTATTTGCTTACCTCCTGTCCAGATGTGGCTTGTAACAAATTAGGTCATACCAAATGGAGAGAAAACCTCAGGCTTTAGCCAAACAAGGCGTGCTGGCATGAGGTTCTCCGTGTCCTGGTAGACCTCATCCATGTATTATATGATGTTTCCAACAAGCAGGTACTTAGATAATGGCAGTAATCTATGCAGTTAGTCCATTATAAACGTCCAGATCTGTCAGTTCAGCACATGCTTTCTGATGTCACACAAACACAAACACACATATCTATCTATCTACCAACATAACTACCTACCTGCCTCCATCTATTTGCTTACCTCCTGTCCAGATGTGGCTTGTAACAAATTAGGTCATACCAAATGGTGAGAAGCCTCAGGCTTTAGCCAAACAAGGCGTGCTGGCATGAGGTTCTCCGTGTCCTGGTAGGAAACCGCATCCATGTATTATATGATGTTTCCAACAAGCAGGTAGTTAGATAATGGCAGTAATCTATGCAGTTAGGCCCTTATAAAGATCCAGATCGGTCAGTTCAGCACATGCTTTCTGATGTCACACAAACAAAAACACACATATCTATCTATCTTTCTACCAACATAAATACCTACCTGCCTCTATATACTTGCTTACCTCCTGTCCAGATGTGGCTTGTAACAAATTAGGTCATACCAAATGGAGAGAAAACCTCAGGCTTTAGCCAAACAAGGCGTGCTGGCATGAGGTTCTCCGTGTCCTGGTAGACCTCATCCATGTATTATATGATGTTTCCAACAAGCAGGTCCTTAGATAATGGCAGTAATCTATGCAGTTAGGCCCTTATAAAGATCCAGATCGGTCAGTTCAGCACATGCTTCCTGATGTCACACAAACACACATATCTATCTATCTACCAACATAACTACCTACCTGCCTCCATCTATTTGCTTACCTCCTGTCCAGATGTCGCTTGTAACAAATGAGGTCATACCAAATGGTGAGAAGCCTCAGGCTTTAGCTAAACAAGGCATGCTGGCATGAGGTTCTCCGTGTCCTGGTAGGAGACCGCATCCATGTATTATATGATGTTTCCAACAAGCAGGTAGTTAGATAATGGCAGTAATCTATGCAGTTAGGCCCTTATAAAGATCCAGATCGGTCAGTTCAGCACATGCTTTCTGATGTCACACAAACAAAAACACACATATCTATCTATCTTTCTATCAACATAACTACCTACCTGCCTCTATATACTTGCTTACCTCCTGTCCAGATGTGGCTTGTAACAAATTAGGTCATACCAAATGGAGAGAAAACCTCAGGCTTTAGCCAAACAAGGCGTGCTGGCATGAGGTTCTCCGTGTCCTGGTAGACCTCTTCCATGTATTATATGATGTTTCCAACAAGCAGGTACTTAGATAATGGCAGTAATCTATGCAGTTAGTCCATTATAAACGTCCAGATCTGTCACTTCAGCACATCCTTTCTGATGTCACAAAAACACAAACACACATATCTATCTATCTTTCTACCAACATAACTACCTACCTGCCTCCATCTATTTGCTTACCTCCTGTCCAGATGTGGCTTGTAACAAATTAGGTCATACCAAATGGAGAGAAAACCTCAGGCTTTAGCCAAACAAGGCGTGCTGGCATGAGGTTCTCCGTGTCCTGGTAGGAGACCGCATCCATGTATTATATGATGTTTCCAACAAGCAGGTCCTTAGATAATGGCAGTAATCTATGCAGTTAGGCCCTTATAAAGATCCAGATCGGTCAGTTCAGCACATGCTTTCTGATGTCACACAAACACAAACACACATATCTATCTATCTACCAACATAACTACCTACCTGCCTCCATCTATTTGCTTACCTCCTGTCCAGATGTGGCTTGTAACAAATTAGGTCATACCAAATGGTGAGAAGCCTCAGGCTTTAGCCAAACAAGGCGTGCTGGCATGAGGTTCTCCGTGTCCAGGTAGGAGACCTCATCCATGTATTATATGATGTTTCCAACAAGCAGGTAGTTAGATAATGGCAGTAATCTATGCAGTTAGGCCCTTATAAAGATCCAGATCGGTCAGTTCAGCACATGCTTTCTGATGTCACACAAACAAAAACACACATATCTATCTATCTTTCTACCAACATAACTACCTACCTGCCTCTATATACTTGCTTACCTCCTGTCCAGATGTGGCTTGTAACAAATTAGGTCATACCAAATGTTGAGAAGCCTCAGGCTTTAGCCAAACAAGGCGTGCTGGCATGAGGATCTCCGTGTCCTGGTAGGAGACCTCATCCATGTATTATATGATGTTTCCAACAAGCAGGTCCTTAGATAATGGCAGTAATCTATGCAGTTAGGCCCTTATAAAGATCCAGATCGGTCAGTTCAGCACATGCTTTCTGATGTCACACAAACACAAACACACATATCTATCTATCTACCAACATAACTACCTACCTGCCTCCATCTATTTGCTTACCTCCTGTCCAGATGTGGCTTGTAACAAATTAGGTTATACCAAATGGTGAGAAGCCTCAGGCTTTAGCCAAACAAGGCGTGCTGGCATGAGGTTCTCCATGTCCTGGTAGGAGACCGCATCCATGTATTATATGATGTTTCCAACAAGCGGGTCCTTAGATAATGGCAGTAATCTGCAGTTAGGCCCTTATAAAGATCCAGATCGGTCAGTTCAGCACATGCTTTCTGATGTCACACAAACACAAACACACATATCTATCTATCTTTCTACCAACATAACTACCTACCTGCCTCTATATACTTGCTTACCTCCTGTCCAGATGTGGCTTGTAACAAATTAGGTCATACCAAATGGAGAGAAAACCTCAGGCTTTAGCCAAACAAGGCGTGCTGGCATGAGGTTCTCCGTGTCCTGGTAGACCTCATCCATGTATTATATGATGTTTCCAACAAGCAGGTACTTAGATAATGGCAGTAATCTATGCAGTTAGTCCATTATAAACGTCCAGATCTGTCACTTCAGCACATCCTTTCTGATGTCACAAAAACACAAACACACATATCTATCTATCTTTCTACCAACATAACTACCTACCTGCCTCTATATACTTGCTTACTTCCTGTCCAGATGTGGCTTGTAACAAATTAGGTCATACCAAATGGAGAGAAAACCTCAGGATTTAGCCAAACAAGGCGTGCTGGCATGAGGTTCTCCGTGTCCTGGTAGACCTCATCCATGTATTATATGATGTTTCCAACAAGCAGGTACTTAGATAATGGCAGTAATCTATGCAGTTAGTCCATTATAAAGGTCCAGATCTGTCACTTCAGCACATCCTTTCTGATGTCACAAAAACACAAACACACATATCTATCTATCTTTCTACCAACATAACTACCTACCTGCCTCCATCTATTTGCTTACCTCCTGTCCAGATGTGGCTTGTAACAAATTAGGTCATACCAAATGTTGAGAAGCCTCAGGCTTTAGCCAAACAAGGCGTGCTGGCATGAGGATCTCTGTGTCCTGGTAGGAGACCTCATCCATGTATTATATGATGTTTCCAACAAGCAGGTCCTTAGATAATGGCAGTAATCTATGCAGTTAGGCCCTTATAAAGATCCAGATCGGTCAGTTCAGCACATGCTTTCTGATGTCACACAAACACAAACACACATATCTATCTATCTACCAACATAACTACCTACCTGCCTCCATCTATTTGCTTACCTCCTGTCCAGATGTGGCTTGTAACAAATTAGGTTATACCAAATGGTGAGAAGCCTCAGGCTTTAGCCAAACAAGGCGTGCTGGCATGAGGTTCTCCGTGTCCTGGTAGGAGACCGCATCCATGTATTATATGATGTTTCCAACAAGCGGGTCCTTAGATAATGGCAGTAATCTATGCAGTTAGGCCCTTATAAAGATCCAGATCGGTCAGTTCAGCACATGCTTTCTGATGTCACACAAACACACATATCTATCTATCTTTCTACCAACATAACTACCTACCTGCCTCTATATACTTGCTTACCTCCTGTCCAGATGTGGCTTGTAACAAATTAGGTCATACCAAATGGAGAGAAAACCTCAGGCTTTAGCCAAACAAGGCGTGCTGGCATGAGGTTCTCCGTGTCCTGGTAGACCTCATCCATGTATTATATGATGTTTCCAACAAGCAGGTACTTAGATAATGGCAGTAATCTATGCAGTTAGTCCATTATAAACGTCCAGATCTGTCACTTCAGCACATCCTTTCTGATGTCACAAAAACACAAACACACATATCTATCTATCTTTCTACCAACATAACTACCTACCTGCCTCTATATACTTGCTTACTTCCTGTACAGATGTGGCTTGTAACAAATTAGGTCATACCAAATGGAGAGAAAACCTCAGGATTTAGCCAAACAAGGCGTGCTGGCATGAGGTTCTCCGTGTCCTGGTAGACCTCATCCATGTATTATATGATGTTTCCAACAAGCAGGTACTTAGATAATGGCAGTAATCTATGCAGTTAGTCCATTATAAAGGTCCAGATCTGTCACTTCAGCACATCCTTTCTGATGTCACAAAAACACAAACACACATATCTATCTATCTTTCTACCAACATAACTACCTACCTGCCTCCATCTATTTGCTTACCTCCTGTCCAGATGTGGCTTGTAACAAATTAGGTTATAGCAAATGGTGAGAAGCCTCAGGCTTTAGCCAAACAAGGCGTGCTGGCATGAGGTTCTCCGTGTCCTGGTAGGAGACCTCATCCATGTATTATATGATGTTTCCAACAAGCAGGTAGTTAGATAATGGCAGTAATCTATGCAGTTAGGCCCTTATAAAGATCCAGATCGGTCAGTTCAGCACATGCTTTCTGATGTCACACAAACACAAACACACATATCTATCTATCTACCAACATAACTACCTACCTGCCTCCATCTATTTGCTTACCTCCTGTCCAGATGTGGCTTGTAACAAATTAGGTCATACCAAATGTTGAGAAGCCTCAGGCTTTAGCCAAACAAGGCGTGCTGGCATGAGGATCTCCGTGTCCTGGTAGGAGACCTCATCCATGTATTATATGATGTTTCCAACAAGCAGGTCCTTAGATAATGGCAGTAATCTATGCAGTTAGGCCCTTATAAAGATCCAGATCGGTCAGTTCAGCACATGCTTTCTGATGTCACACAAACACAAACACACATATCTATCTATCTACCAACATAACTACCTACCTGCCTCCATCTATTTGCTTACCTCCTGTCCAGATGTGGCTTGTAACAAATTAGGTTATACCAAATGGTGAGAAGCCTCAGGCTTTAGCCAAACAAGGCGTGCTGGCATGAGGTTCTCCGTGTCCTGGTAGGAGACCGCATCCATGTATTATATGATGTTTCCAACAAGCGGGTCCTTAGATAATGGCAGTAATCTATGCAGTTAGGCCCTTATAAAGATCCAGATCGGTCAGTTCAGCACATGCTTTCTGATGTCACACAAACACAAACACACATATCTATCTATCTTTCTACCAACATAACTACCTACCTGCCTCTATATACTTGCTTACCTCCTGTCCAGATGTGGCTTGTAACAAATTAGGTCATACCAAATGGAGAGAAAACCTCAGGCTTTAGCCAAACAAGGCGTGCTGGCATGAGGCTCTCCGTGTCCTGGTAGACCTCATCCATGTATTATATGATGTTTCCAACAAGCAGGTACTTAGATAATGGAAGTAATCTATGCAGTTAGTCCATTATAAACGTCCAGATCTGTCACTTCAGCACATCCTTTCTGATGTCACAAAAACACAAACACACATATCTATTTATCTTTCTACCAACATAACTACCTACCTGCCTCCATCTATTTGCTTACCTCCTGTCCAGATGTGGCTTGTAACAAATTAGGTTATAGCAAATGGTGAGAAGCCTCAGGCTTTAGCCAAACAAGGCGTGCTGGCATGAGATTCTCCGTGTCCTGGTAGGAGACCTCATCCATGTATTATATGATGTTTCCAACAAGCAGGTAGTTAGATAATGGCAGTAATCTATGCAGTTAGGCCCTTATAAAGATCCAGATCGGTCAGTTCAGCACATGCTTTCTGATGTCACACAAACACAAACACACATATCTATCTATCTACCAACATAACTACCTACCTGCCTCCATCTATTTGCTTACCTCCTGTCCAGATGTGGCTTGTAACAAATTAGGTCATACCAAATGGTGAGAAGCCTCAGGCTTTAGCCAAACAAGGCGTGCTGGCATGAGGTTCTCCGTGTCCTGGTAGGAGACCGCATCCATGTATTATATGATGTTTCCAACAAGTAGGTAGTTAGATAATGGCAGTAATCTATGCAGTTAGGCCCTTATAAAGATCCAGATCGGTCAGTTCAGCACATGCTTTCTGATGTCACACAAACAAAAACACACATATCTATCTATCTTTCTACCAACATAACTACTTACCTGCCTCTATATACTTGCTTACCTCCTGTCCAGATGTGGCTTGTAACAAATTAGGTCATACCAAATGGAGAGAAAACCTCAGGCTTTAGCCAAACAAGGCGTGCTGGCATGAGGTTCTCCGTGTCCTGGTAGGAGACCGCATCCATGTATTATATGATGTTTCCAACAAGCAGGTCCTTAGATAATGGCAGTAATCTATGCAGTTAGGCCCTTATAAAGATCCAGATCGGTCAGTTCAGCACATGCTTTCTGATGTCACACAAACACAAACACACATATCTATCTATCTTTCTACCAACATAACTACCTACCTGCCTCTATATACTTGCTTACCTCCTGTCCAGATGTGGCTTGTAACAAATTAGGTCATACCAAATGTTGAGAAGCCTCAGGCTTTAGCCAAACAAGGCGTGCTGGCATGAGGATCTCCGTGTCCTGGTAGGAGACCTCATCCATGTATTATATGATGTTTCCAACAAGCAGGTCCTTAGATAATGGCAGTAATCTATGCAGTTAGGCCCTTATAAAGATCCAGATCGGTCAGTTCAGCACATGCTTTCTGATGTCACACAAACACAAACACACATATCTATCTATCTACCAACATAACTACCTACCTGCCTCCATCTATTTGCTTACCTCCTGTCCAGATGTGGCTTGTAACAAATTAGGTTATACCAAATGGTGAGAAGCCTCAGGCTTTAGCCAAACAAGGCGTGCTGGCATGAGGTTCTCCGTGTCCTGGTAGGAGACCGCATCCATGTATTATATGATGTTTCCAACAAGCGGGTCCTTAGATAATGGCAGTAATCTATGCAGTTAGGCCCTTATAAAGATCCAGATCGGTCAGTTCAGCACATGCTTTCTGATGTCACACAAACACAAACACACATATCTATCTATCTTTCTACCAACATAACTACCTACCTGCCTCTATATACTTGCTTACCTCCTGTCCAGATGTGGCTTGTAACAAATTAGGTCATACCAAATGGAGAGAAAACCTCAGGCTTTAGCCAAACAAGGCGTGCTGGCATGAGGCTCTCCGTGTCCTGGTAGACCTCATCCATGTATTATATGATGTTTCCAACAAGCAGGTACTTAGATAATGGAAGTAATCTATGCAGTTAGTCCATTATAAACGTCCAGATCTGTCACTTCAGCACATCCTTTCTGATGTCACAAAAACACAAACACACATATCTATTTATCTTTCTACCAACATAACTACCTACCTGCCTCCATCTATTTGCTTACCTCCTGTCCAGATGTGGCTTGTAACAAATTAGGTTATAGCAAATGGTGAGAAGCCTCAGGCTTTAGCCAAACAAGGCGTGCTGGCATGAGATTCTCCGTGTCCTGGTAGGAGACCTCATCCATGTATTATATGATGTTTCCAACAAGCAGGTAGTTAGATAATGGCAGTAATCTATGCAGTTAGGCCCTTATAAAGATCCAGATCGGTCAGTTCAGCACATGCTTTCTGATGTCACACAAACACAAACACACATATCTATCTATCTACCAACATAACTACCTACCTGCCTCCATCTATTTGCTTACCTCCTGTCCAGATGTGGCTTGTAACAAATTAGGTCATACCAAATGGTGAGAAGCCTCAGGCTTTAGCCAAACAAGGCGTGCTGGCATGAGGTTCTCCGTGTCCTGGTAGGAGACCGCATCCATGTATTATATGATGTTTCCAACAAGTAGGTAGTTAGATAATGGCAGTAATCTATGCAGTTAGGCCCTTATAAAGATCCAGATCGGTCAGTTCAGCACATGCTTTCTGATGTCACACAAACAAAAACACACATATCTATCTATCTTTCTACCAACATAACTACTTACCTGCCTCTATATACTTGCTTACCTCCTGTCCAGATGTGGCTTGTAACAAATTAGGTCATACCAAATGGAGAGAAAACCTCAGGCTTTAGCCAAACAAGGCGTGCTGGCATGAGGTTCTCCGTGTCCTGGTAGGAGACCGCATCCATGTATTATATGATGTTTCCAACAAGCAGGTCCTTAGATAATGGCAGTAATCTATGCAGTTAGGCCCTTATAAAGATCCAGATCGGTCAGTTCAGCACATGCTTTCTGATGTCACACAAACACAAACACACATATCTATCTATCTTTCTACCAACATAACTACCTACCTGCCTCTATATACTTGCTTACCTCCTGTCCAGATGTGGCTTGTAACAAATTAGGTCATACCAAATGTTGAGAAGCCTCAGGCTTTAGCCAAACAAGGCGTGCTGGCATGAGGATCTCCGTGTCCTGGTAGGAGACCTCATCCATGTATTATATGATGTTTCCAACAAGCAGGTCCTTAGATAATGGCAGTAATCTATGCAGTTAGGCCCTTATAAAGATCCAGATCGGTCAGTTCAGCACATGCTTTCTGATGTCACACAAACACAAACACACATATCTATCTATCTACCAACATAACTACCTACCTGCCTCCATCTATTTGCTTACCTCCTGTCCAGATGTGGCTTGTAACAAATTAGGTCATACCAAATGGTGAGAAGCCTCAGGCTTTAGCCAAACAAGGCGTGCTGGCATGAGGTTCTCCGTGTCCAGGTAGGAGACCTCATCCATGTATTATATGATGTTTCCAACAAGCAGGTAGTTAGATAATGGCAGTAATCTATGCAGTTAGGCCCTTATAAAGATCCAGATCGGTCAGTTCAGCACATGCTTTCTGATGTCACACAAACAAAAACACACATATCTATCTATCTTTCTACCAACATAACTACCTACCTGCCTCTATATACTTGCTTACCTCCTGTCCAGATGTGGCTTGTAACAAATTAGGTCATACCAAATGTTGAGAAGCCTCAGGCTTTAGCCAAACAAGGCGTGCTGGCATGAGGATCTCTGTGTCCTGGTAGGAGACCTCATCCATGTATTATATGATGTTTCCAACAAGCAGGTCCTTAGATAATGGCAGTAATCTATGCAGTTAGGCCCTTATAAAGATCCAGATCGGTCAGTTCAGCACATGCTTTCTGATGTCACACAAACACAAACACACATATCTATCTATCTACCAACATAACTACCTACCTGCCTCCATCTATTTGCTTACCTCCTGTCCAGATGTGGCTTGTAACAAATTAGGTCATACCAAATGGTGAGAAGCCTCAGGCTTTAGCCAAACAAGGCGTGCTGGCATGAGGTTCTCCGTGTCCAGGTAGGAGACCTCATCCATGTATTATATGATGTTTCCAACAAGCAGGTAGTTAGATAATGGCAGTAATCTATGCAGTTAGGCCCTTATAAAGATCCAGATCGGTCAGTTCAGCACATGCTTTCTGATGTCACACAAACAAAAACACACATATCTATCTATCTTTCTACCAACATAACTACCTACCTGCCTCTATATACTTGCTTACCTCCTGTCCAGATGTGGCTTGTAACAAATTAGGTCATACCAAATGTTGAGAAGCCTCAGGCTTTAGCCAAACAAGGCGTGCTGGCATGAGGATCTCCGTGTCCTGGTAGGAGACCTCATCCATGTATTATATGATGTTTCCAACAAGCAGGTCCTTAGATAATGGCAGTAATCTATGCAGTTAGGCCCTTATAAAGATCCAGATCGGTCAGTTCAGCACATGCTTTCTGATGTCACACAAACACAAACACACATAACTATCTATCTACCAACATAACTACCTACCTGCCTCCATCTATTTGCTTACCTCCTGTCCAGATGTGGCTTGTAACAAATTAGGTTATACCAAATGGTGAGAAGCCTCAGGCTTTAGCCAAACAAGGCGTGCTGGCATGAGGTTCTCCGTGTCCTGGTAGGAGACCGCATCCATGTATTATATGATGTTTCCAACAAGCGGGTCCTTAGATAATGGCAGTAATCTATGCAGTTAGGCCCTTATAAAGATCCAGATCGGTCAGTTCAGCACATGCTTTCTGATGTCACACAAACACAAACACACATATCTATCTATCTTTCTACCAACATAACTACCTACCTGCCTCTATATACTTGCTTACCTCCTGTCCAGATGTGGCTTGTAACAAATTAGGTCATACCAAATGGAGAGAAAACCTCAGGCTTTAGCCAAACAAGGCGTGCTGGCATGAGGTTCTCCGTGTCCTGGTAGACCTCATCCATGTATTATATGATGTTTCCAACAAGCAGGTACTTAGATAATGGCAGTAATCTATGCAGTTAGTCCATTATAAACGTCCAGATCTGTCACTTCAGCACATCCTTTCTGATGTCACAAAAACACAAACACACATATCTATCTATCTTTCTACCAACATAACTACCTACCTGCCTCTATATACTTGCTTACTTCCTGTCCAGATGTGGCTTGTAACAAATTAGGTCATACCAAATGGAGAGAAAACCTCAGGCTTTAGCCAAACAAGGCGTGCTGGCATGAGGTTCTCCGTGTCCTGGTAGACCTCATCCATGTATTATATGATGTTTCCAACAAGCAGGTACTTAGATAATGGCAGTAATCTATGCAGTTAGTCCATTATAAACGTCCAGATCTGTCACTTCAGCACATCCTTTCTGATGTCACAAAAACACAAACACACATATCTATCTATCTTTCTACCAACATAACTACCTACCTGCCTCTATATACTTGCTTACTTCCTGTCCAGATGTGGCTTGTAACAAATTAGGTTATAGCAAATGGTGAGAAGCCTCAGGCTTTAGCCAAACAAGGCGTGCTGGCATGAGGTTCTCCGTGTCCTGGTAGGAGACCTCATCCATGTATTATATGATGTTTCCAACAAGCAGGTAGTTAGATAATGGCAGTAATCTATGCAGTTAGGCCCTTATAAAGATCCAGATCGGTCAGTTCAGCACATGCTTTCTGATGTCACACAAACACAAACACACATATCTATCTATCTACCAACATAACTACCTACCTGCCTCCATCTATTTGCTTACCTCCTGTCCAGATGTGGCTTGTAACAAATTAGGTCATACCAAATGGTGAGAAGCCTCAGGCTTTAGCCAAACAAGGCGTGCTGGCATGAGGTTCTCCGTGTCCTGGTAGGAGACCGCATCCATGTATTATATGATGTTTCCAACAAGCAGGTAGTTAGATAATGGCAGTAATCTATGCAGTTAGGCCCTTATAAAGATCCAGATCGGTCAGTTCAGCACATGCTTTCTGATGTCACACAAACAAAAACACACATATCTATCTATCTTTCTACCAACATAAGTACTTACCTGCCTCTATATACTTGCTTACCTCCTGTCCAGATGTGGCTTGTAACAAATTAGGTCATACCAAATGGAGAGAAAACCTCAGGCTTTAGCCAAACAAGGCGTGCTGGCATGAGGTTCTCCGTGTCCTGGTAGGAGACCTCATCCATGTATTATATGATGTTTCCAACAAGCAGGTCCTTAGATAATGGCAGTAATCTATGCAGTTAGGCCCTTATAAAGATCCAGATCGGTCAGTTCAGCACATGCTTTCTGATGTCACACAAACAAAAACACACATATCTATCTATCTTTCTACCAACATAACTACCTACCTGCCTCTATATACTTGCTTACCTCCTGTCCAGATGTGGCTTGTAACAAATTAGGTCATACCAAATGGAGAGAAAACCTCAGGCTTTAGCCAAACAAGGCGTGCTGGCATGAGGTTCTCCGTGTCCTGGTAGACCTCATCCATGTATTATATGATGTTTCCAACAAGCAGGTACTTAGATAATGGCAGTAATCTATGCAGTAAGTCCATTATAAACGTCCAGATCTGTCACTTCAGCACATGCTTTCTGATGTCACAAAAACACAAACACACATATCTATCTATCTTTCTACCAACATAACTACCTACCTGCCTCCATCTATTTGCTTACCTCCTGTCCAGATGTGGCTTGTAACAAATTAGGTCATACCAAATGTTGAGAAGCCTCAGGCTTTAGCCAAACAAGGCGTGCTGGCATGAGGTTCTCTGTGTCCTGGTAGGAGACCTCATCCATGTATTATATGATGTTTCCAACAAGCAGGTAGTTAGATAATGGCAGTAATCTATGCAGTTAGGCCCTTATAAAGATCCAGATCGGTCAGTTCAGCACATGCTTTCTGATGTCACACAAACAAAAACACACATATCTATCTATCTTTCTACCAACATAACTACCTACCTGCCTCTATATACTTGCTTACTTCCTGTCCAGATGTGGCTTGTAACAAATTAGGTCATACCAAATGGAGAGAAAACCTCAGGCTTTAGCCAAACTAGGCGTGCTGGCATGAGGTTCTCCGTGTCCTGGTAGACCTCATCCATGTATTATATGATGTTTCCAACAAGCAGGTACTTAGATAATGGCAGTAATCTATGCAGTTAGTCCATTATAAAGGTCCAGATCTGTCACTTCAGCACATCCTTTCTGATGTCACAAAAACACAAACACACATATCTATCTATCTTTCTACCAACATAACTACCTACCTGCCTCCATCTATTTGCTTACCTCCTGTCCAGATGTGGCTTGTAACAAATTAGGTCATACCAAATGTTGAGAAGCCTCAGGCTTTAGCCAAACAAGGCGTGCTGGCATGAGGATCTCCGTGTCCTTGTAGGAGACCTCATCCATGTATTATATGATGTTTCCAACAAGCAGGTCCTTAGATAATGGCAGTAATCTATGCAGTTAGGCCCTTATAAAGATCCAGATCGGTCAGTTCAGCACATGCTTTCTGATGTCACACAAACACAAACACACATATCTATCTATCTACCAACATAACTACCTACCTTCCTCCATCTATTTGCTTACCTCCTGTCCAGATGTGGCTTGTAACAAATTAGGTTATACCAAATGGTGAGAAGCCTCAGGCTTTAGCCAAACAAGGCGTGCTGGCATGAGGTTCTCCGTGTCCTGGTAGGAGACCTCATCCATGTATTATATGATGTTTCCAACAAGCAGGTAGTTAGATAATGGCAGTAATCTATGCAGTTAGGCCCTTATAAAGATCCAGATCGGTCAGTTCAGCACATGCTTTCTGATGTCACACAAACAAAAACACACATATCTATCTATCTTTCTACCAACATAACTACCTACCTGCCTCTATATACTTGCTTACCTCCTGTCCAGATGTGGCTTGTAACAAATTAGGTCATACCAAATGGAGAGAAAACCTCAGGCTTTATTCTAACAAGGCGTGCTGGCATGAGGTTCTCCGTGTCCTGGTAGACCTCATCCATGTATTATATGATGTTTCCAACAAGCAGGTACTTAGATAATGGCAGTAATCTATGCAGTTAGTCCATTATAAACGTCCAGATCTGTCACTTCAGCACATCCTTTCTGATGTCACACAAACACAAATATCTATCTATCTACCAACATAACTACCTACCTGCCTCCATCTTTTTGCTTACCTCCTGTCCAGATGTGGCTTGTAACAAATTAGGTCATACCAAATGGAGAGAAAACCTCAGGCTTTAGCCAAACAAGGCGTGTTGGCATGAGGTTCTCCGTGTCCTGGTAGGAGACCTCATCCATGTATTATATGATGTTTCCAACAAGCAGGTCCTTAGATAATGGCAGTAATCTATGCAGTTAGGCCCTTATAAAGATCCAGATCGGTCAGTTCAGCACATGCTTTCTGATGTCACACAAACACAAACACACATATCTATCTATCTACCAACATAACTACCTACCTGCCTCCATCTATTTGCTTACCTCCTGTCCAGATGTGGCTTGTAACAAATTAGGTTATACCAAATGGTGAGAAGCCTCAGGCTTTAGCCAAACAAGGCGTGCTGGCATGAGGTTCTCCGTGTCCTGGTAGGAGACCGCATCCATGTATTATATGATGTTTCCAACAAGCGGGTCCTTAGATAATGGCAGTAATCTATGCAGTTAGGCCCTTATAAAGATCCAGATCGGTCAGTTCAGCACATGCTTTCTGATGTCACACAAACAAAAACACACATATCTATCTATCTTTCTACCAACATAACTACTTACCTGCCTCTATATACTTGCTTACCTCCTGTCCAGATGTGGCTTGTAACAAATTAGGTCATACCAAATGGAGAGAAAACCTCAGGCTTTAGCCAAACAAGGCGTGCTGGCATGAGGTTCTCCGTGTCCTGGTAGGAGACCTCATCCATGTATTATATGATGTTTCCAACAAGCAGGTCCTTAGATAATGGCAGTAATCTATGCAGTTAGGCCCTTATAAAGATCCAGATCGGTCAGTTCAGCACATGCTTTCTGATGTCACACAAACAAAAACACACATATCTATCTATCTTTCTACCAACATAACTACCTACCTGCCTCTATATACTTGCTTACCTCCTGTCCAGATGTGGCTTGTAACAAATTAGGTCATACCAAATGGAGAGAAAACCTCAGGCTTTAGCCAAACAAGGCGTGCTGGCATGAGGTTCTCCGTGTCCTGGTAGACCTCATCCATGTATTATATGATGTTTCCAACAAGCAGGTACTTAGATAATGGCAGTAATCTATGCAGTAAGTCCATTATAAACGTCCAGATCTGTCACTTCAGCACATGCTTTCTGATGTCACAAAAACACAAACACACATATCTATCTATCTTTCTACCAACATAACTACTTACCTGCCTCCATCTATTTGCTTACCTCCTGTCCAGATGTGGCTTGTAACAAATTAGGTCATACCAAATGTTGAGAAGCCTCAGGCTTTAGCCAAACAAGGCGTGCTGGCATGAGGTTCTCTGTGTCCTGGTAGGAGACCTCATCCATGTATTATATGATGTTTCCAACAAGCAGGTAGTTAGATAATGGCAGTAATCTATGCAGTTAGGCCCTTATAAAGATCCAGATCGGTCAGTTCAGCACATGCTTTCTGATGTCACACAAACAAAAACACACATATCTATCTATCTTTCTACCAACATAACTACCTACCTGCCTCTATATACTTGCTTACTTCCTGTCCAGATGTGGCTTGTAACAAATTAGGTCATACCAAATGGAGAGAAAACCTCAGGCTTTAGCCAAACAAGGCGTGCTGGCATGAGGTTCTCCGTGTCCTGGTAGACCTCATCCATGTATTATATGATGTTTCCAACAAGCAGGTACTTAGATAATGGCAGTAATCTATGCAGTTAGTCCATTATAAAGGTCCAGATCTGTCACTTCAGCACATCCTTTCTGATGTCACAAAAACACAAACACACATATCTATCTATCTTTCTACCAACATAACTACCTACCTGCCTCCATCTATTTGCTTACCTCCTGTCCAGATGTGGCTTGTAACAAATTAGGTCATACCAAATGTTGAGAAGCCTCAGGCTTTAGCCAAACAAGGCGTGCTGGCATGAGGATCTCCGTGTCCTTGTAGGAGACCTCATCCATGTATTATATGATGTTTCCAACAAGCAGGTCCTTAGATAATGGCAGTAATCTATGCAGTTAGGCCCTTATAAAGATCCAGATCGGTCAGTTCAGCACATGCTTTCTGATGTCACACAAACACAAACACACATATCTATCTATCTACCAACATAACTACCTACCTTCCTCCATCTATTTGCTTACCTCCTGTCCAGATGTGGCTTGTAACAAATTAGGTTATACCAAATGGTGAGAAGCCTCAGGCTTTAGCCAAACAAGGCGTGCTGGCATGAGGTTCTCCGTGTCCTGGTAGGAGACCTCATCCATGTATTATATGATGTTTCCAACAAGCAGGTAGTTAGATAATGGCAGTAATCTATGCAGTTAGGCCCTTATAAAGATCCAGATCGGTCAGTTCAGCACATGCTTTCTGATGTCACACAAACAAAAACACACATATCTATCTATCTTTCTACCAACATAACTACCTACCTGCCTCTATATACTTGCTTACCTCCTGTCCAGATGTGGCTTGTAACAAATTAGGTCATACCAAATGGAGAGAAAACCTCAGGCTTTATTCTAACAAGGCGTGCTGGCATGAGGTTCTCCGTGTCCTGGTAGACCTCATCCATGTATTATATGATGTTTCCAACAAGCAGGTACTTAGATAATGGCAGTAATCTATGCAGTTAGTCCATTATAAACGTCCAGATCTGTCACTTCAGCACATCCTTTCTGATGTCACAAAAACACAAACACACATATCTATCTATCTTTCTACCAACATAACTACCTACCTGCCTCCATCTATTTGCTTACCTCCTGTCCAGATGTGGCTTGTAACAAATTAGGTCATACCAAATGTTGAGAAGCCTCAGGCTTTAGCCAAACAAGGCGTGCTGGCATGAGGATCTCCGTGTCCTTGTAGGAGACCTCATCCATGTATTATATGATGTTTCCAACAAGCAGGTCCTTAGATAATGGCAGTAATCTATGCAGTTAGGCCCTTATAAAGATCCAGATCGGTCAGTTCAGCACATGCTTTCTGATGTCACACAAACACAAATATCTATCTATCTACCAACATAACTACCTACCTGCCTCCATCTTTTTGCTTACCTCCTGTCCAGATGTGGCTTGTAACAAATTAGGTCATACCAAATGGAGAGAAAACCTCAGGCTTTAGCCAAACAAGGCGTGCTGGCATGAGGTTCTCCGTGTCCTGGTAGGAGACCTCATCCATGTATTATATGATGTTTCCAACAAGCAGGTCCTTAGATAATGGCAGTAATCTATGCAGTTAGGCCCTTATAAAGATCCAGATCGGTCAGTTCAGCACATGCTTTCTGATGTCACACAAACACAAACACACATATCTATCTATCTACCAACATAACTACCTACCTTCCTCCATCTATTTGCTTACCTCCTGTCCAGATGTGGCTTGTAACAAATTAGGTTATACCAAATGGTGAGAAGCCTCAGGCTTTAGCCAAACAAGGCGTGCTGGCATGAGGTTCTCCGTGTCCTGGTAGGAGACCGCATCCATGTATTATATGATGTTTCCAACAAGCAGGTAGTTAGATAATGGCAGTAATCTATGCAGTCAGGCCCTTATAAAGATCCAGATCGGTCAGTTCAGCACATGCTTTCTGATGTCACACAAACAAAAACACACATATCTATCTATCTTTCTACCAACATAACTACCTACCTGCCTCTATATACTTGCTTACCTCCTGTCCAGATGTGGCTTGTAACAAATTAGGTCATACCAAATGGAGAGAAAACCTCAGGCTTTAGCCAAACAAGGCGTGTTGGCATGAGGTTCTCCGTGTCCTGGTAGGAGACCTCATCCATGTATTATATGATGTTTCCAACAAGCAGGTCCTTAGATAATGGCAGTAATCTATGCAGTTAGGCCCTTATAAAGATCCAGATCGGTCAGTTCAGCACATGCTTTCTGATGTCACACAAACACAAACACACATATCTATCTATCTACCAACATAACTACCTACCTGCCTCCATCTATTTGCTTACCTCCTGTCCAGATGTGGCTTGTAACAAATTAGGTTATACCAAATGGTGAGAAGCCTCAGGCTTTAGCCAAACAAGGCGTGATGGCATGAGGTTCTCCGTGTCCTGGTAGGAGACTGCATCCATGTATCATATGATGTTTCCAACAAGCAGGTAGTTAGATAATGCCAGTAATCTATGCAGTTAGGCCCTTATAAAGATCCAGATCGGTCAGTTCAGCACATCCTTTCTGACGTCACACAAACACAAACACACATATCTATCTATCTATCTATCTATCTATCTATCTATCTATCTATCTATCTATCTATCTATCTATCTATATATCTATCTATCTATCTATCTATCTATCTATCTATCTATCTATCTATCTATCTATCTATCTATCTATCTATCTATCTATCAACATAACTACCTACCTGCCTCCAACGATTTGCTTACCTCCTGTCCAGATGTGGCTTGTAACAAATTAGGTCATACCAAATGGCGAGAAGCCTCATAAGTTATGCTGGAAACCACACATAAATAATGTAAAAACTAAAATGTCCAGAACTATTGCAATACTGCATAAAACCAAACATATTTCAAATCAAAATTCACTATTTATACTCTACTGTTCTTTCATAATTCCATACATGACCTATTGTGTGGAGATATGGGGAAACACATATAAAACTAACACACATCCAATTTTCATGCTACAGAAAAAAGCAATGCGAATTATCAACCAAGCAGAATTTTATGATTCAACAAACTGTTTCTTAAAGTACATGCTCTGAAATTTAATGATTGAGTCGACTTACACATTGCACAGATAATGTATAGGGTACAAAACAATTCACTGCCTACCTGTATTCAGAGGCTATTTGAAATTAGAGACAATAAATATGAGCTTATAGGGCAGGGGTGGACTGGCATACATTACTAGAGTGTAACGCGTTACTCCGCCCCCCCCCTCATTTACTTACGTTTATTCGTCGGTTTTAGTGTTTTGCACCGCCTAGTTCCAGCCCTTGGTATTATGGGTCTCACCTGTACCTCATTGTTGTTTAAATAAGTGGGTATTTAAATCCTTAGTTAGGACACGGTCTTTGGCGATCGTTGTTTCATGCCCTCCGTGTTTCCAGGTTGTCCAGCGCCGTCTGTCAGTGCTCTAGATTTTAGTCGATTCACTTTAGTCTTAGTTTCAGTCTTTATCAGTCTGTTCTGTCTCTGGTTATTACAAGTTATGTTGTTATGGTTATCGTGTATTTGTCTCCTTCGGGGTTGGCCGTTGCCTTTGGGGAAACGTTGTCCCTTTAGTTCGCAACCCTGTTAGGTTTGGCCGTTGTCCGTGTTTGTTCTTTTGATTTCCCTGTCTGTCAATGTTTTTATATTAAGGTTCATGTCCGCGTGTGTTCTAATTTTGAGTTACGTGGTCAAAGTCCTATGTAGCTGAATATTTAAAGTTTCGTTTGTCTTTTCTAAATCTAGGTATTTACTCCCTTTCACACACTGATTATCAAAGACTACTGACGTGGTTGTTTCTAATGTCTTGTTGATCTGGTCACCGTTTAAAGAGTTGTTACCGCCCATAATGTTATGTGGTTTATTTAAATGCCTCGGTGATCTAGTCGTCACGTAAAGAGTGTTACTGCCCAGGTTGCATGTGTTATGTACTGTCGGCGATCTAGTCGTCACGTAAAGAGTGTTACTGCCCAGGTTGCATGTGTTATGTACTGTCGGCGATCTAGTCGTCACGTAAAGAGTGTTACTGGCCATGTTACATGTATTATGTACTGCCTCGTTCATCAAGTTACCATGTTAAGAGATGTCATTGTTCTGTCTTAATATTGTTATATCGAGGTATTAGTGAGGTGATGTAATCCCAGTGTTTCATGGTCTGTCCAGAATGCCTCGTCGGTCTCGTCACCGTGTCGGGAGTTTGTCAATTGGTCATCTGTCTTTGGATTCTAAATTAAATATACAGTCTACTGCAAATGCAACCCTGGTCTCTACGCGTTTGTGTCCTACTTTACTCAAGTCCGCAACAGAATCGTTACATAGAGTAAAATAATGAACTCCTATAAACCTGAACAGTGATTATATATGTGGTTTTTTTGTTTTATTTAGTTCTTGACTTTGCTTTGGCATATAGAATGTGAGATAATATAAAAGGGTAGGCAAAATTAAGTTAAAGCTTCAGTCTATATCTTATCGGTTTAAATTTATTTTGCTGACATGTTTATTAACGGCAAACTGTTGTTTTTCTGTTTATATATTTATTCTTTTTGTTTATGTCATATAACTGAAATAAACTTCTAATTCAATTGTAATTGAATTCACATCGGATTTAGGTAAATATACGTGTTTAAACAGTCTTACCAGGAATGAACTTTTGCCATCTCTGGTCAATATTGTAGTGGACGCAGTTGTTTCCACACGGGAATATGACTGTTTGATCATCAGATTATTTGTACCAACGCCAAATATGAAGTGGGACTGTGTGCCACAACTGCAGCCATAGCTAACTAGATAACTTTGCAGTCTGAAAAGAAACGATAAAATACACTTTCACTACAAACAACTGCTACACCGTAAAAACAACTAACGATACATTTCAAATATTTCGTAGGGCACGAAAATGTCAGTGCGAAAAAATGACAAAATAAATCGTGCGGCTTGATTGGTGAGTTTTCCAGTAATGAAGCTGGATATCCTGATCGCTAAGAAACTACTAGTTACCTAATTTAACGACAGCGAAATTGACAAGTTACTATCAAAATGTGTAGTTAACACAGATATACATGTGTACATATGAATATTGGTGACCTTGTTTGTTTTTGAGTGAATGATATTGTTAGATACGTTATAGCGCATATATGATTCACCTAACTAGCGAACTTATCTCGCTAAATCAGGCCACACCTCTAGCGTCCATTCTGTTTACAGTAACCAATGTGTTACCCCGGCAACCACCTCAAGGTCACTGGGCAATACTCACGTGGACTCACTACGTAATCCATCGTGTAGCGCGTGAGAGACGTTCCACAAACACCCTGGCCGATAACTGAAAACCCGCTAAGCAGAAACGGTACATTTATTTAAGTATTCATACACTATATTAAGGCTTTATAAACCCACCCCACAGTTTTACGCTACATAAACCTTTCCCATTCCCTTAATAACCATTCCCACACTGTTATGTGCCTGTAGGGTCGCCACCTTTCACAAATCAAAATGACGGAGGCCACCACAGGCCGTGACCAACAAGTTATGTTGTTTTTTTGTAAAGGGGTGATCAAGAAAGCAATTTTTCATGAATAAAATTAAATACTTTTAAATTTTTTTACTTAAAAAAGAAAGTGAAATGAACTTTTAAAATATAAACTAAAGAAGTTGAGAACTGAATTTAACTGTATATAACTTTTATTTTTAAAAAACTGTAAATGTGTGTGTCGTGGAAATTTCCTGAAAATAGATGAGGACTCAGACGTGGTTAAAAGAGAGTTTTATTAAATAAGTAAAAGCGTGAGAGTCTCGTCTAGAACAAGGACTCTGAGGAGAGAGGGCAGTCCAATCTCCTTTATTCCGTTGTCATCACATCTTCACGGTACATTTGGGCAATATAAACATGCATTAAATGTTGTGCTGGAGTTCTTGGGAGATGGCAGCGTTGGCATTACTGGAAGATATTGATAATGGCCAAATTCGCCGAGAGCGCGTTTTCCGTGACCATTATGATTTTTTTGGCCCATGATGATAACTGGCTTATAAGCCGTTTCAGATTTCCAAGAACTGTGTTCTTGTGCTGAGTTGGGTCCAGTTTTGGAGAGAGAAACGCGAGGAGTCGCGCATTGCCAGTTCCTTTACAGGTCTGACAACGCTCGGCTTCCTGGCGACTGGCTCGTTTCAAAGAGAACTGCCAGCCCGGCCGGGGATATCCCAGTCATCTCTGAGCCGGACCATGCCAGCTGTTTTGGATGGGATCATCTGCATGTCAGCTAGGTATATAAAGTTCCCATATGAAGCGGTTGACCAGGCAAACATTAAAGTGCAATTTGCAGCAATAACCGGTTTCACTAATGTAATCGGAGCGATCGACTGCACATTTACAAAGGCACCATCTGAGGAGGAATTTGCTTATGTGAATAAAAAGCTCTTAAATTCCATAAATGTGCAAATAATCTGTGATGCAAAAATGTGCCTTACTAATGTAGTGGCACGTTGGCCTGGATCAACCCAGTGATTCGTACATCCTTACAAACAGCAGAAATTTAAACTTCCCAGAGTCCCAGAACTGAATGCCAATTGCATGGCCTTGCCTTGCGCACGTCCTTTCCATTGACTCATAATCAGGTCGTAATCTGGTGCACTTTTTTTCCAAAAGGATGAGATTGTTCTATCTTTAAATCTTCTATCTCTCAGGTTCTGTGGGATCCTGTGTACATTTTATTGTGAAAAGTGGAATCCTGTGGGCACTGTATTTTGAATAGTTGGATCCTGTGAGCATTTTAAATAGTGGAATCCTGTGCGCATTTTGTTTTATTTTGAGATGTGGGATCCTGTGGTCATTTTATTGTGAATAGTGGGATCCGGCGGGCACTGTATTTTGAATAGTTGGATACTGTGAGCACTTACTTTTAAATTGTGGGATCCTGTGGGCATTTTATTGTGAGTAATGGAATCCTGTTGCATTTTAGTTTGATTTGTGGCATCTTGTGGGCACTTAATTTTGTGTGCATTTTGTTTTTTGAATAATTTGTAATTTAAATTTCTTTATACTTATCATAGTGTTGTCTGTTGGATAATAGGACTGAAAATTGTTTGCACTTTATGGTACAGGTTGTGACTGTCCTTGTGCTGTGAGGAAGTATGTTCCTGAGCTCAGCTGATCTTTTTGCAAGTGTGGATGTGCACTTAAATACACTTTGAAATCGATTAAAACAACTTGTGCTGAATTTGGTTCATGATTCATCCATGCATTAAATAACTGAAAATAACTAAGTAACTTTTACTCAAATTACATTTTAAATGAAGTAATTTTGTACTTTTACTCGAGTAAATTTTGAGATGGGTAATTTTACTTTTACTCTGAGTAGATTTTAGGCAAAGTAATGATACTTTTACTCAATTACAATTTTTCAGTACTCTTTCCACCTCTGGTCTGGACCCTTTTAGGGTTGCTCAAGCACCCCTAATCAGAGCTTTTACCCTAGAGCCATCACTGCACTAAATACATGTAAATAACTGCAAAAATGTAAATCCCCAAGCCATGTGAAATATAACCCATGTAAATAATTCCCACGTGCAATATGTGCAATATTTGTAATATGTGCATTACTTGTAACATACATTGTAATATAGCTTGTGCAGTATTCAAAATATCACGCAAGCAATCTACGAACCATGTATATGTGGCACTACCTCAACTTATAGATTTATGTTTTATGTTGTGTGTGTATTTACTGTAGGCCTACTGGCAAACACCTTGGATGAGAATCAAATTTCATTGTAATGTAAATTATAATGACAATAAAGGCGATTCTGAAGTCTTTTTTAATCGACGTTTGTTTCTAATAAGCTGAATAAATGTTCAAACCATTGAAAATATATAATTAAATATAGAGTTTAACAAAACAACCCCCACTCCTTACTAAGAAACATGTGCAGTATGTTTTAGAAATAGTGACGTGTTTGGCAGGTTGCTCCAACTTCACCATATACAATTCTGATGCCCTCTGCATCAACTTTTCCACTGAGAAAGTAATTATAAGCATCTAAATTGCAGTAAGCTTTCACTGCCTCTCTGGTGTAAACACACTGTTTCAGCAACATAGTAATGATACACATCTGGGTTTGTCACTTCAGATAAACATTTGGAAACAGTGGGGAAAATGCCTTAAATTCTTCATGTCTGAGACTCAGTTTTGTTTTCTTTCATCTCTGTGATCTCCCATCACATTCTGTCTTTCCATTTAATACAATCTTAATGATGCATAAGAACAATCAGACCATCTTGTTGATTCAAAAGCTTTATTAGCATTAGAACTTCACATTAAACATTAAATACATGAAATTACAACATCTTAAGTATCTTTTCTGTAGATTAAATATCTTTTAAAGACAACCAGATCATACAGAATTCAGAAACAATGACAAATACAGTTTGAGCTGAGCCACTACAACACTGCCAGCTAACACAATTCAGAAACCGGCCATCCATGAACCCACCTACACTCTCACAACACTCCCGTTAAATGCTTCAACACTAAAAGAAAACAAAACAGGTATTTCCCCCATATACCCTTCAATAACTAAGGGATCATTTAAACACAAGATCCTCTCTGACTGAGGAAAAAAGACAAATCAGGTAGGGGTTGTTTAAGTGCATTACTGCCAGTCAAATTACTGGAGCAATTTGATATTCAGTGCCTGTACTTTTGGTGAAAGCTTGGTTGAGTCCAGGTCCATCAGGATTTTCTGGTACACCTCGAATGTACGCATGCTTTTTGGATAACTCAAGTTGAGTGTGTAGATGAGCCCATAAAGCATCACACATGTATGGCTGACACTCTGCAGGTTATGGAGAACTTCCACACCTTCCAGCACAACACCAACATCAGCAAAGCGTCCATTACCATCAGGACCATGACCCTCTGCTCGGCAACATCTGCTCAGCCTCTCTGGATTCAATGTCCTGGAACAGAAAGAACAGGATGATGAGCTGTGTGACCCTAACCTGGACCACCACAATATAAGCAGCTCATCCTTAGGCCAACTGAATGTTAATTTGAAGATATTTCTTTAAAGCAGTGGTGTGCACAGACATTTTGGGGGGCAAGTACTCGGGGGGGTTGAAGGGCACTGTTTAGCGCACGTGGTACACCTAATTATAAAAAAAATTACAAGCACATGTTGAATGAAATTTGACATTTTATTTGTAACATTCTTTAAACGTGAGTTTTCAACGGAGAAAAGTCACGCAGCCAACTGATAAAATTCATATCCAATATTAACTATTTACAGTAATTTTTAAGTCCTTCAGTTAACTTCTGTTTACCCTCCACTGTCTGCAGGCCTTGTTGCATATATTTTGCAATTAGTAAATCAATATAGGCCTACAATTAAGACAGTAAAAAGACCAAAAAGAACAAGAAGGAGTTATAGGCTACTGAGTGTTGTCATTACATGAATGCAGATGGGCATTTTTCACAGGTAATGGGGAACTTCCAGTTTCTTCTTTCACAAATGAATGTGTTAATTTATGTTGCCTAACAAAACCTATACAACAGAAAATGTTCAGCTTAACACATAGATCTGCAAACTCTACCTTAATTATTTGTATGTGGTCGTCCTCACGACCAGTCAGCTAAAAATGCTTAGTAGTTTGGTGCTGTATGAGACATTTTACTGCACAACAAAATGATTTCACGTTGGGCTTAGAGGGCAAACGGTAGATTTGACTTGATGTGTATGTGACCTGGCTGGTGGGGACGGGAGAAGAAGTCTATCTGTGACCGTGTGTGCTGTGCTGAAGACGCTTCCTTCCACTCACTGAACTGAAATGCTGCTGCAGCTCATCTGGTGTTAAAGGAAGAGAGAGGTCGGGTGTGTGTGAGGTGGGGGCTCATTACAGGGCATTGTTTTTAATCGCTCAGGTTTTCAAAAGATCATTTTAAACCGACCTCAGTAAAATGAAAACCGAAGTTTCTAAAGGGCACTTTCGTTGATAAAGGGCAGAGTTGCTGGTGCTTTAGCACCACCTGATGTCTATGTGTGCACGCCACTGCTTTAAAGCACTGCATATATGCGTTCATGAGAATGAGATGGATGCATGTTCAAGGTAACAATGACCTTAAGACCTTTGATCACCTCCTAAAAGCCTGGAAAAAAAGAAAAAGTCATAAGGATGCATTGTGTGTTTTTGTTAACATGAGATTATATACAGTCTTCTCTCAAATTGTGGACTTTTCAATCAAGATGACAACAACAATTAAAAACTCTGACAAATATTCTTTATAGTAGACTTGTTCTCACGTGTTTAAGGGTTGATCCACCACTGGGGGTAAGGCGTTGTGCTTCTTTAAGACAGAGGGATATCTGGGGAGACTGCAGAGCCTGCTCTTTTCCTAATGAAGCCTTTGACCTGCTAAAGAAATGCAGTTAACAAAACACCAACTAAAATACATCTAACAATACAGAACCAGGAACCCTCCCACTGATTTTATTCAGAGATCAGCGATGTAAATACGTAGCTAGTAGCTGCTGTAAGCCAAATAAGAAACTGTTCATTGGTGCAGGGAAAACGGATTGAAGAAAGGAGGCAAACCTCTCCAACCACCTCTCCCTCTCTTCTACAGTCTTCCTTCTCTACTCACCTTTTCTCTCTCCTAAGCTCTTGTAGGGGTAAGGTTTATTCTCCTTCTTACTCTCATCACTGGAATAATAGACTTGATGCACAGACTCCACTACATCGTGACAGGAAGACCTTCATTTCCTGCGTATACTATAAGTTTAAGTGATTAATCAGGTGTGCAGTACTACTCTTGAATATTTTGCACTTTTCTGCCAAGGTGACAATAAATAATCTGACAATTATCATATGAAGGAGTAGTGTTGTTCTCACATGTTTGAGTTGAGCCTGGGCACCTGATAAATCACTTAAAACAGTAGTATGGTAGAGGAAATAAAGATGCAGTCTTCCAGTCAGGAAGTGGCAGTAATCTATGCAGTTAGGCCCTTATAAAGATCCAGATCGGTCAGTTCAGCACATGCTTTCTGAAGTCACAAAAACACAAACACACATATCTATCTTTCTACCAACATAACTACCTACCTGCCTCTATATACTTGCTTACCTCCTGTCCAGATGTGGCTTGTAACAAATTAGGTCATACCAAATGGTGAGAAGCCTCAGGCTTTAGCCAAACAAGGCGTGCTGGCATGAGGTTCTCCGTGTCCTGGTAGGAGACCTCATCCATGTATTATATGATGTTTCCAACAAGCAGGTCCTTAGATAATGGCAGTAATCTATGCAGTTAGTCCATTATAAACGTCCAGATCTGTCACTTCAGCACATGCTTTCTGAAGTCACACAAACACAAACACACATATCTATCTATCTACCAACATAACTACCTACCTGCCTCCATATACTTGCTTACCTCCTGTCCAGATGTGGCTTGTAACAAATTAGGTCATACCAAATGGTGAGAAGCCTCAGGCTTTAGCCAAACAAGGCGTGCTGGCATGAGGTTCTCTGTGTCCTGGTAGGAGACCTCATCCATGTATTATATGATGTTTCCAACAAGCAGGTCCTTAGATAATGGCAGTAATCTATGCAGTTAGGCCCTTATAAAGATCCAGATCGGTCAGTTCAGCACATGCTTTCTGATGTCACACAAACGCAAACACACATATCTATCTATCTTTCTACCAACATAACTACCTACCTGCCTCCATCTATTTGCTTACCTCCTGTCCAGATGTGGCTTGTAACAAATTAGGTCATACCAAATGGTGAGAAGCCTCAGGCTTTAGCCAAACAAGGCGTGCTGGCATGAGGTTCTCCGTGTCCTTGTAGGAGACCTCATCCATGTATTATATGATGTTTCCAACAAGCAGGTCCTTAGATAATGGCAGTAATCTATGCAGCTAGGCCCTTATAAAGATCCAGATCGGTCAGTTCAGCACATGCTTTCTGATGTCACACAAACACAAACACACATATCTATCTATCTACCAACATAACTACCTACCTGCCTCCATCTATTTGCTTATCTCCTGTCCAGATGTGGCTTGTAACAAATTAGGTCATACCAAATGGTGAGAAGCCTCAGGCTTTAGCCAAACAAGGCGTGCTGGTATGAGGTTCTCCGTGTCCTGGTAGGAAACCTCATCCATGTATTATATGATGTTTCCAACAAGCAGGTCCTTAGATAATGGCAGTAATCTATGCAGTTAGTCCATTATAAACGTCCAGATCTGTCACTTCAGCACATGCTTTCTGAAGTCACACAAACACAAACACACATATCTATCTATCTACCAACATAACTACCTACCTGCCTCCATATACTTGCTTACCTCCTGTCCAGATGTGGCTTGTAACAAATTAGGTCATACCAAATGGTGAGAAGCCTCAGGCTTTAGCCAAACAAGGCGTGCTGGCATGAGGTTCTCTGTGTCCTGGTAGGAGACCTCATCCATGTATTATATGATGTTTCCAACAAGCAGGTCCTTAGATAATGGCAGTAATCTATGCAGTTAGGCCCTTATAAAGATCCAGATCGGTCAGTTCAGCACATGCTTTATGATGTCACACAAACACAAACACACATATCTATCTATCTTTCTACCAACATAACTACCTACCTGCCTCCATCTATTTGCTTACCTCCTGTCCAGATGTGGCTTGTAACAAATTAGGTCATACCAAATGGTGAGAGGCCTCAGGCTTTAGCCAAACAAGGCGTGCTGGCATGAGGTTCTCCGTGTCCTTGTAGGAGACCTCATCCATGTATTATATGATGTTTCCAACAAGCAGGTCCTTAGATAATGGCAGTAATTTATGCAGTTAGGCCCTTATAAAGATCCAGATCGGTCAGTTCAGCACATGCTTTCTGATGTCACACAAACACAAACACACATATCTATCTATCTACCCACATAACTACCTACCTGCCTCCATCTATTTGCTTATCTCCTGTCCAGATGTGGCTTGTAACAAATTAGGTCATACCAAATGGTGAGAAGCCTCAGGCTTTAGCCAACCAAGGCGTGCTGGTATGAGGTTCTCCGTGTCCTGGTAGGAGACCTCATCCATGTATTATATGATGTTTCCAACAAGCAGGTCCTTAGATAATGGCAGTAATCTATGCAGTTAGTCCATTATAAACGTCCAGATCTGTCACTTCAGCACATGCTTTCTGAAGTCACACAAACACAAACACACATATCTATCTATCTACCAACATAACTACCTACCTGCCTCCATATACTTGCTTACCTCCTGTCCAGATGTGGCTTGTAACAAATTAGGTCATACCAAATGGTGAGAAGCCTCAGGCTTTAGCCAAACAAGGCGTGCTGGCATGAGGTTCTCTGTGTCCTGGTAGGAGACCTCATCCATGTATTATATGATGTTTCCAACAAGCAGGTCCTTAGATAATGGCAGTAATCTATGCAGTTAGGCCCTTATAAAGATCCAGATCGGTCAGTTCAGCACATGCTTTCTGATGTCACACAAACACAAACACACATATCTATCTATCTACCAACATAACTACCTACCTGCCTCCATCTATTTGCTTATCTCCTGTCCAGATGTGGCTTGTAACAAATTAGGTCATACCAAATGGTGAGAAGCCTCAGGCTTTAGCCAAACAAGGCGTGCTGGTATGAGGTTCTCCGTGTCCTGGTAGGAGACCTCATCCATGTATTATATGATGTTTCCAACAAGCAGGTCCTTAGATAATGGCAGTAATCTATGCAGTTAGTCCATTATAAACGTCCAGATCTGTCACTTCAGCACATGCTTTCTGAAGTCACACAAACACAAACACACATATCTATCTATCTACCAACATAACTACCTACCTGCCTCCATATACTTGCTTACCTCCTGTCCAGATGTGGCTTGTAACAAATTAGGTCATACCAAATGGTGAGAAGCCTCAGGCTTTAGCCAAACAAGGCGTGCTGGCATGAGGTTCTCTGTGTCCTGGTAGGAGACCTCATCCATGTATTATATGATGTTTCCAACAAGCAGGTCCTTAGATAATGGCAGTAATCTATGCAGTTAGGCCCTTATAAAGATCCAGATCGGTCAGTTCAGCACATGCTTTCTGATGTCACACAAACGCAAACACACATATCTATCTATCATTCTACCAACATAACTACCTACCTGCCTCCATCTATTTGCTTACCTCCTGTCCAGATGTGGCTTGTAACAAATTAGGTCATACCAAATGGTGAGAAGCCTCAGGCTTTAGCCAAACAAGGCGTGCTGGCATGAGGTTCTCCGTGTCCTTGTAGGAGACCTCATCCATGTATTATATGATGTTTCCAACAAGCAGGTCCTTAGATAATGGCAGTAATCTATGCAGTTAGGCCCTTATAAAGATCCAGATCGGTCAGTTCAGCACATGCTTTCTGAAGTCACACAAACACAAACACACATATCTATCTATCTACCAACATAACTACCTACCTGCCTCCATCTATTTGCTTATCTCCTGTCCAGATGTGGCTTGTAACAAATTAGGTCATACCAAATGGTGAGAAGCCTCAGGCTTTAGCCAACCAAGGCGTGCTGGTATGAGGTTCTCCGTGTCCTGGTAGGAGACCTCATCCATGTATTATATGATGTTTCCAACAAGCAGGTCCTTAGATAATGGCAGTAATCTATGCAGTTAGTCCATTATAAACGTCCAGATCTGTCACTTCAGCACATGCTTTCTGAAGTCACACAAACACAAACACACATATCTATCTATCTACCAACATAACTACCTACCTGCCTCCATATACTTGCTTACCTCCTGTCCAGATGTGGCTTGTAACAAATTAGGTCATACCAAATGGTGAGAAGCCTCAGGCTTTAGCCAAACAAGGCGTGCTGGCATGAGGTTCTCTGTGTCCTGGTAGGAGACCTCATCCATGTATTATATGATGTTTCCAACAAGCAGGTCCTTAGATAATGGCAGTAATCTATGCAGTTAGGCCCTTATAAAGATCCAGATCGGTCAGTTCAGCACATGCTTTCTGATGTCACACAAACACAAACACACATATCTATCTATCTACCAACATAACTACCTACCTGCCTCCATCTATTTGCTTATCTCCTGTCCAGATGTGGCTTGTAACAAATTAGGTCATACCAAATGGTGAGAAGCCTCAGGCTTTAGCCAAACAAGGCGTGCTGGTATGAGGTTCTCCGTGTCCTGGTAGGAGACCTCATCCATGTATTATATGATGTTTCCAACAAGCAGGTCCTTAGATAATGGCAGTAATCTATGCAGTTAGTCCATTATAAACGTCCAGATCTGTCACTTCAGCACATGCTTTCTGAAGTCACACAAACACAAACACACATATCTATCTATCTACCAACATAACTACCTACCTGCCTCCATATACTTGCTTACCTCCTGTCCAGATGTGGCTTGTAACAAATTAGGTCATACCAAATGGTGAGAAGCCTCAGGCTTTAGCCAAACAAGGCGTGCTGGCATGAGGTTCTCTGTGTCCTGGTAGGAGACCTCATCCATGTATTATATGATGTTTCCAACAAGCAGGTCCTTAGATAATGGCAGTAATCTATGCAGTTAGGCCCTTATAAAGATCCAGATCGGTCAGTTCAGCACATGCTTTCTGATGTCACACAAACGCAAACACACATATCTATCTATCATTCTACCAACATAACTACCTACCTGCCTCCATCTATTTGCTTACCTCCTGTCCAGATGTGGCTTGTAACAAATTAGGTCATACCAAATGGTGAGAAGCCTCAGGCTTTAGCCAAACAAGGCGTGCTGGCATGAGGTTCTCCGTGTCCTTGTAGGAGACCTCATCCATGTATTATATGATGTTTCCAACAAGCAGGTCCTTAGATAATGGCAGTAATCTATGCAGTTAGGCCCTTATAAAGATCCAGATCGGTCAGTTCAGCACATGCTTTCTGAAGTCACACAAACACAAACACACATATCTATCTATCTACCAACATAACTACCTACCTGCCTCCATCTATTTGCTTATCTCCTGTCCAGATGTGGCTTGTAACAAATTAGGTCATACCAAATGGTGAGAAGCCTCAGGCTTTAGCCAACCAAGGCGTGCTGGTATGAGGTTCTCCGTGTCCTGGTAGGAGACCTCATCCATGTATTATATGATGTTTCCAACAAGCAGGTCCTTAGATAATGGCAGTAATCTATGCAGTTAGTCCATTATAAACGTCCAGATCTGTCACTTCAGCACATGCTTTCTGAAGTCACACAAACACAAACACACATATCTATCTATCTACCAACATAACTACCTACCTGCCTCCATATACTTGCTTACCTCCTGTCCAGATGTGGCTTGTAACAAATTAGGTCATACCAAATGGTGAGAAGCCTCAGGCTTTAGCCAAACAAGGCGTGCTGGCATGAGGTTCTCTGTGTCCTGGTAGGAGACCTCATCCATGTATTATATGATGTTTCCAACAAGCAGGTCCTTAGATAATGGCAGTAATCTATGCAGTTAGGCCCTTATAAAGATCCAGATCGGTCAGTTCAGCACATGCTTTCTGATGTCACACAAACACAAACACACATATCTATCTATCTACCAACATAACTACCTACCTGCCTCCATCTATTTGCTTATCTCCTGTCCAGATGTGGCTTGTAACAAATTAGGTCATACCAAATGGTGAGAAGCCTCAGGCTTTAGCCAAACAAGGCGTGCTGGTATGAGGTTCTCCGTGTCCTGGTAGGAGACCTCATCCATGTATTATATGATGTTTCCAACAAGCAGGTCCTTAGATAATGGCAGTAATCTATGCAGTTAGTCCATTATAAACGTCCAGATCTGTCACTTCAGCACATGCTTTCTGAAGTCACACAAACACAAACACACATATCTATCTATCTACCAACATAACTACCTACCTGCCTCCATATACTTGCTTACCTCCTGTCCAGATGTGGCTTGTAACAAATTAGGTCATACCAAATGGTGAGAAGCCTCAGGCTTTAGCCAAACAAGGCGTGCTGGCATGAGGTTCTCTGTGTCCTGGTAGGAGACCTCATCCATGTATTATATGATGTTTCCAACAAGCAGGTCCTTAGATAATGGCAGTAATCTATGCAGTTAGGCCCTTATAAAGATCCAGATCGGTCAGTTCAGCACATGCTTTCTGATGTCACACAAACGCAAACACACATATCTATCTATCTTTCTACCAACATAACTACCTACCTGCCTCCATCTATTTGCTTACCTCCTGTCCAGATGTGGCTTGTAACAAATTAGGTCATACCAAATGGTGAGAAGCCTCAGGCTTTAGCCAAACAAGGCGTGCTGGCATGAGGTTCTCCGTGTCCTTGTAGGAGACCTCATCCATGTATTATATGATGTTTCCAACAAGCAGGTCCTTAGATAATGGCAGTAATCTATGCAGTTAGGCCCTTATAAAGATCCAGATCGGTCAGTTCAGCACATGCTTTCTGATGTCACACAAACACAAACACACATATCTATCTATCTACCAACATAACTACCTACCTGCCTCCATCTATTTGCTTACCTCCTGTCCAGATGTGGCTTGTAACAAATTAGGTCATACCAAATGGTGAGAAGCCTCAGGCTTTAGCCAAACAAGGCGTGCTGGTATGAGGTTCTCCGTGTCCTGGTAGGAGACCTCATCCATGTATTATATGATGTTTCCAACAAGCAGGTCCTTAGATAATGGCAGTAATCTATGCAGTTAGTCCATTATAAACGTCCAGATCTGTCACTTCAGCACATGCTTTCTGAAGTCACACAAACACAAACACACATATCTATCTATCTACCAACATAACTACCTACCTGCCTCCATATATTGCTTACCTCCTGTCCAGATGTGGCTTGTAACAAATTAGGTCATACCAAATGGTGAGAAGCCTCAGGCTTTAGCCAAACAAGGCGTGCTGGCATGAGGTTCTCTGTGTCCTGGTAGGAGACCTCATCCATGTATTATATGATGTTTCCAACAAGCAGGTCCTTAGATAATGGCAGTAATCTATGCAGTTAGGCCCTTATAAAGATCCAGATCGGTCAGTTCAGCACATGCTTTCTGATGTCACACAAACACAAACACACATATCTATCTATCTACCAACATAACTACCTACCTGCCTCCATCTATTTGCTTACCTCCTGTCCAGATGTGGCTTGTAACAAATTAGGTCATACCAAATGGTGAGAAGCCTCAGGCTTTAGCCAAACAAGGCGTGCTGGTATGAGGTTCTCCGTGTCCTGGTAGGAGACCTCATCCATGTATTATATGATGTTTCCAACAAGCAGGTCCTTAGATAATGGCAGTAATCTATGCAGTTAGTCCATTATAAACGTCCAGATCTGTCACTTCAGCACATGCTTTCTGAAGTCACACAAACACAAACACACATATCTATCTATCTACCAACATAACTACCTACCTGCCTCCATATACTTGCTTACCTCCTGTCCAGATGTGGCTTGTAACAAATTAGGTCATACCAAATGGTGAGAAGCCTCAGGCTTTAGCCAAACAAGGCGTGCTGGCATGAGGTTCTCTGTGTCCTGGTAGGAGACCTCATCCATGTATTATATGATGTTTCCAACAAGCAGGTCCTTAGATAATGGCAGTAATCTATGCAGTTAGGCCCTTATAAAGATCCAGATCGGTCAGTTCAGCACATGCTTTCTGATGTCACACAAACGCAAACACACATATCTATCTATCATTCTACCAACATAACTACCTACCTGCCTCCATCTATTTGCTTACCTCCTGTCCAGATGTGGCTTGTAACAAATTAGGTCATACCAAATGGTGAGAAGCCTCAGGCTTTAGCCAAACAAGGCGTGCTGGCATGAGGTTCTCCGTGTCCTTGTAGGAGACCTCATCCATGTATTATATGATGTTTCCAACAAGCAGGTCCTTAGATAATGGCAGTAATCTATGCAGTTAGGCCCTTATAAAGATCCAGATCGGTCAGTTCAGCACATGCTTTCTGAAGTCACACAAACACAAACACACATATCTATCTATCTACCAACATAACTACCTACCTGCCTCCATCTATTTGCTTATCTCCTGTCCAGATGTGGCTTGTAACAAATTAGGTCATACCAAATGGTGAGAAGCCTCAGGCTTTAGCCAACCAAGGCGTGCTGGTATGAGGTTCTCCGTGTCCTGGTAGGAGACCTCATCCATGTATTATATGATGTTTCCAACAAGCAGGTCCTTAGATAATGGCAGTAATCTATGCAGTTAGTCCATTATAAACGTCCAGATCTGTCACTTCAGCACATGCTTTCTGAAGTCACACAAACACAAACACACATATCTATCTATCTACCAACATAACTACCTACCTGCCTCCATATACTTGCTTACCTCCTGTCCAGATGTGGCTTGTAACAAATTAGGTCATACCAAATGGTGAGAAGCCTCAGGCTTTAGCCAAACAAGGCGTGCTGGCATGAGGTTCTCTGTGTCCTGGTAGGAGACCTCATCCATGTATTATATGATGTTTCCAACAAGCAGGTCCTTAGATAATGGCAGTAATCTATGCAGTTAGGCCCTTATAAAGATCCAGATCGGTCAGTTCAGCACATGCTTTCTGATGTCACACAAACACAAACACACATATCTATCTATCTACCAACATAACTACCTACCTGCCTCCATCTATTTGCTTATCTCCTGTCCAGATGTGGCTTGTAACAAATTAGGTCATACCAAATGGTGAGAAGCCTCAGGCTTTAGCCAAACAAGGCGTGCTGGTATGAGGTTCTCCGTGTCCTGGTAGGAGACCTCATCCATGTATTATATGATGTTTCCAACAAGCAGGTCCTTAGATAATGGCAGTAATCTATGCAGTTAGTCCATTATAAACGTCCAGATCTGTCACTTCAGCACATGCTTTCTGAAGTCACACAAACACAAACACACATATCTATCTATCTACCAACATAACTACCTACCTGCCTCCATATACTTGCTTACCTCCTGTCCAGATGTGGCTTGTAACAAATTAGGTCATACCAAATGGTGAGAAGCCTCAGGCTTTAGCCAAACAAGGCGTGCTGGCATGAGGTTCTCTGTGTCCTGGTAGGAGACCTCATCCATGTATTATATGATGTTTCCAACAAGCAGGTCCTTAGATAATGGCAGTAATCTATGCAGTTAGGCCCTTATAAAGATCCAGATCGGTCAGTTCAGCACATGCTTTCTGATGTCACACAAACGCAAACACACATATCTATCTATCTTTCTACCAACATAACTACCTACCTGCCTCCATCTATTTGCTTACCTCCTGTCCAGATGTGGCTTGTAACAAATTAGGTCATACCAAATGGTGAGAAGCCTCAGGCTTTAGCCAAACAAGGCGTGCTGGCATGAGGTTCTCCGTGTCCTTGTAGGAGACCTCATCCATGTATTATATGATGTTTCCAACAAGCAGGTCCTTAGATAATGGCAGTAATCTATGCAGTTAGGCCCTTATAAAGATCCAGATCGGTCAGTTCAGCACATGCTTTCTGATGTCACACAAACACAAACACACATATCTATCTATCTACCAACATAACTACCTACCTGCCTCCATCTATTTGCTTACCTCCTGTCCAGATGTGGCTTGTAACAAATTAGGTCATACCAAATGGTGAGAAGCCTCAGGCTTTAGCCAAACAAGGCGTGCTGGTATGAGGTTCTCCGTGTCCTGGTAGGAGACCTCATCCATGTATTATATGATGTTTCCAACAAGCAGGTCCTTAGATAATGGCAGTAATCTATGCAGTTAGTCCATTATAAACGTCCAGATCTGTCACTTCAGCACATGCTTTCTGAAGTCACACAAACACAAACACACATATCTATCTATCTACCAACATAACTACCTACCTGCCTCCATATATTGCTTACCTCCTGTCCAGATGTGGCTTGTAACAAATTAGGTCATACCAAATGGTGAGAAGCCTCAGGCTTTAGCCAAACAAGGCGTGCTGGCATGAGGTTCTCTGTGTCCTGGTAGGAGACCTCATCCATGTATTATATGATGTTTCCAACAAGCAGGTCCTTAGATAATGGCAGTAATCTATGCAGTTAGGCCCTTATAAAGATCCAGATCGGTCAGTTCAGCACATGCTTTCTGATGTCACACAAACACAAACACACATATCTATCTATCTACCAACATAACTACCTACCTGCCTCCATCTATTTGCTTACCTCCTGTCCAGATGTGGCTTGTAACAAATTAGGTCATACCAAATGGTGAGAAGCCTCAGGCTTTAGCCAAACAAGGCGTGCTGGTATGAGGTTCTCCGTGTCCTGGTAGGAGACCTCATCCATGTATTATATGATGTTTCCAACAAGCAGGTCCTTAGATAATGGCAGTAATCTATGCAGTTAGTCCATTATAAACGTCCAGATCTGTCACTTCAGCACATGCTTTCTGAAGTCACACAAACACAAACACACATATCTATCTATCTACCAACATAACTACCTACCTGCCTCCATATATTGCTTACCTCCTGTCCAGATGTGGCTTGTAACAAATTAGGTCATACCAAATGGTGAGAAGCCTCAGGCTTTAGCCAAACAAGGCGTGCTGGCATGAGGTTCTCTGTGTCCTGGTAGGAGACCTCATCCATGTATTATATGATGTTTCCAACAAGCAGGTCCTTAGATAATGCCAGTAATCTATGCAGTTAGGCCCTTATAAAGATCCAGATCGGTCAGTTCAGCACATGCTTTCTGATGTCACACAAACGCAAACACACATATCTATCTATCATTCTACCAACATAACTACCTACCTGCCTCCATCTATTTGCTTACCTCCTGTCCAGATGTGGCTTGTAACAAATTAGGTCATACCAAATGGTGAGAAGCCTCAGGCTTTAGCCAAACAAGGCGTGCTGGCATGAGGTTCTCCGTGTCCTTGTAGGAGACCTCATCCATGTATTATATGATGTTTCCAACAAGCAGGTCCTTAGATAATGGCAGTAATCTATGCAGTTAGGCCCTTATAAAGATCCAGATCGGTCAGTTCAGCACATGCTTTCTGAAGTCACACAAACACAAACACACATATCTATCTATCTACCAACATAACTACCTACCTGCCTCCATCTATTTGCTTATCTCCTGTCCAGATGTGGCTTGTAACAAATTAGGTCATACCAAATGGTGAGAAGCCTTAGGCTTTAGCCAACCAAGGCGTGCTGGTATGAGGTTCTCCGTGTCCTGGTAGGAGACCTCATCCATGTATTATATGATGTTTCCAACAAGCAGGTCCTTAGATAATGGCAGTAATCTATGCAGTTAGTCCATTATAAACGTCCAGATCTGTCACTTCAGCACATGCTTTCTGAAGTCACACAAACACAAACACACATATCTATCTATCTACCAACATAACTACCTACCTGCCTCCATATACTTGCTTACCTCCTGTCCAGATGTGGCTTGTAACAAATTAGGTCATACCAAATGGTGAGAAGCCTCAGGCTTTAGCCAAACAAGGCGTGCTGGCATGAGGTTCTCTGTGTCCTGGTAGGAGACCTCATACATGTATTATATGATGTTTCCAACAAGCAGGTCCTTAGATAATGGCAGTAATCTATGCAGTTAGGCCCTTATAAAGATCCAGATCGGTCAGTTCAGCACATGCTTTCTGATGTCACACAAACACAAACACACATATCTATCTATCTACCAACATAACTACCTACCTGCCTCCATCTATTTGCTTATCTCCTGTCCAGATGTGGCTTGTAACAAATTAGGTCATACCAAATGGTGAGAAGCCTCAGGCTTTAGCCAAACAAGGCGTGCTGGTATGAGGTTCTCCGTGTCCTGGTAGGAGACCTCATCCATGTATTATATGATGTTTCCAACAAGCAGGTCCTTAGATAATGGCAGTAATCTATGCAGTTAGTCCATTATAAGCGTCCAGATCTGTCACTTCAGCACATGCTTTCTGAAGTCACACAAACACAAACACACATATCTATCTATCTACCAACATAACTACCTACCTGCCTCCATATACTTGCTTACCTCCTGTCCAGATGTGGCTTGTAACAAATTAGGTCATACCAAATGGTGAGAAGCCTCAGGCTTTAGCCAAACAAGGCGTGCTGGCATGAGGTTCTCTGTGTCCTGGTAGGAGACCTCATCCATGTATTATATGATGTTTCCAACAAGCAGGTCCTTAGATAATGGCAGTAATCTATGCAGTTAGGCCCTTATAAAGATCCAGATCGGTCAGTTCAGCACATGCTTTCTGATGTCACACAAACACAAACACACATATCTATCTATCTACCAACATAACTACCTACCTGCCTCCATCTATTTGCTTACCTCCTGTCCAGATGTGGCTTGTAACAAATTAGGTCATACCAAATGGTGAGAAGCCTCAGGCTTTAGCCAAACAAGGCGTGCTGGTATGAGGTTCTCCGTGTCCTGGTAGGAGACCTCATCCATGTATTATATGATGTTTCCAACAAGCAGGTCCTTAGATAATGGCAGTAATCTATGCAGTTAGTCCATTATAAACGTCCAGATCTGTCACTTCAGCACATGCTTTCTGAAGTCACACAAACACAAACACACATATCTATCTATCTACCAACATAACTACCTACCTGCCTCCATATATTGCTTACCTCCTGTCCAGATGTGGCTTGTAACAAATTAGGTCATACCAAATGGTGAGAAGCCTCAGGCTTTAGCCAAACAAGGCGTGCTGGCATGAGGTTCTCTGTGTCCTGGTAGGAGACCTCATCCATGTATTATATGATGTTTCCAACAAGCAGGTCCTTAGATAATGGCAGTAATCTATGCAGTTAGGCCCTTATAAAGATCCAGATCGGTCAGTTCAGCACATGCTTTCTGATGTCACACAAACGCAAACACACATATCTATCTATCATTCTACCAACATAACTACCTACCTGCCTCCATCTATTTGCTTACCTCCTGTCCAGATGTGGCTTGTAACAAATTAGGTCATACCAAATGGTGAGAAGCCTCAGGCTTTAGCCAAACAAGGCGTGCTGGCATGAGGTTCTCCGTGTCCTTGTAGGAGACCTCATCCATGTATTATATGATGTTTCCAACAAGCAGGTCCTTAGATAATGGCAGTAATCTATGCAGTTAGGCCCTTATAAAGATCCAGATCGGTCAGTTCAGCACATGCTTTCTGAAGTCACACAAACACAAACACACATATCTATCTATCTACCAACATAACTACCTACCTGCCTCCATCTATTTGCTTATCTCCTGTCCAGATGTGGCTTGTAACAAATTAGGTCATACCAAATGGTGAGAAGCCTCAGGCTTTAGCCAACCAAGGCGTGCTGGTATGAGGTTCTCCGTGTCCTGGTAGGAGACCTCATCCATGTATTATATGATGTTTCCAACAAGCAGGTCCTTAGATAATGGCAGTAATCTATGCAGTTAGTCCATTATAAACGTCCAGATCTGTCACTTCAGCACATGCTTTCTGAAGTCACACAAACACAAACACACATATCTATCTATCTACCAACATAACTACCTACCTGCCTCCATATACTTGCTTACCTCCTGTCCAGATGTGGCTTGTAACAAATTAGGTCATACCAAATGGTGAGAAGCCTCAGGCTTTAGCCAAACAAGGCGTGCTGGCATGAGGTTCTCTGTGTCCTGGTAGGAGACCTCATCCATGTATTATATGATGTTTCCAACAAGCAGGTCCTTAGATAATGGCAGTAATCTATGCAGTTAGGCCCTTATAAAGATCCAGATCGGTCAGTTCAGCACATGCTTTCTGATGTCACACAAACACAAACACACATATCTATCTATCTACCAACATAACTACCTACCTGCCTCCATCTATTTGCTTATCTCCTGTCCAGATGTGGCTTGTAACAAATTAGGTCATACCAAATGGTGAGAAGCCTCAGGCTTTAGCCAAACAAGGCGTGCTGGCATGAGGTTCTCCGTGTCCTTGTAGGAGACCTCATCCATGTATTATATGATGTTTCCAACAAGCAGGTCCTTAGATAATGGCAGTAATCTATGCAGTTAGGCCCTTATAAAGATCCAGATCGGTCAGTTCAGCACATGCTTTCTGATGTCACACAAACACAAACACACATATCTATCTATCTACCAACATAACTACCTACCTGCCTCCATCTATTTGCTTACCTCCTGTCCAGATGTGGCTTGTAACAAATTAGGTCATACCAAATGGTGAGAAGCCTCAGGCTTTAGCCAAACAAGGCGTGCTGGTATGAGGTTCTCCGTGTCCTGGTAGGAGACCTCATCCATGTATTATATGATGTTTCCAACAAGCAGGTCCTTAGATAATGGCAGTAATCTATGCAGTTAGTCCATTATAAACGTCCAGATCTGTCACTTCAGCACATGCTTTCTGAAGTCACACAAACACAAACACACATATCTATCTATCTTTCTACCAACATAACTACCTACCTGCCTCCATCTATTTGCTTACCTCCTGTCCAGATGTGGCTTGTAACAAATTAGGTCATACCAAATGGTGAGAAGCCTCAGGCTTTAGCCAAACAAGGTGTGCTGGCATGAGGTTCTCCGTGTCCTGGTAGGAGACCTCATCCATGTATTATATGATGTTTCCAACAAGCAGGTCCTTAGATAATGGCAGTAATCTATGCAGTTAGGCCCTTATAAAGATCCAGATCGGTCAGTTCAGCACATGCTTTCTGATGTCACACAAACGCAAACACACATATCTATCTATCTTTCTACCAACATAACTACCTACCTGCCTCCAACTATTTGCTTACCTCCTGTCCAGATGTGGCTTGTAACAAATTAGGTCATACCAAATGGTGAGAAGCCTCAGGCTTTAGCCAAACAAGGCGTGCTGGCATGAGGTTCTCCGTGTCCTTGTAGGAGACCTCATCCATGTATTATATGATGTTTCCAACAAGCAGGTCCTTAGATAATGGCAGTAAGCTATGCAGTTAGTCCATTATAAACGTCCAGATCTGTCACTTCAGCACATGCTTTCTGATGTCACACAAACACAAACACACATATCTATCTATCTACCAACATAACTACCTACCTGCCTCCATCTATTTGCTTACCTCCTGTCCAGATGTGGCTTGTAACAAATTAGGTCATACCAAATGGTGAGAAGCCTCAGGCTTTAGCCAAACAAGGCGTGCTGGCATGAGGTTCTCCGTGTCCTTGTAGGAGACCTCATCCATGTATTATATGATGTTTCCAACAAGCAGGTCCTTAGATAATGGCAATAATCTATGCAGTTAGTCCATTATAAACATCCAGATCTGTCACTTCAGCACATGCTTTCTGAAGTCACACAAACACAAACACACATATCTATCTATCTACCAACATAACTACCTACCTGCCTCCAACTATTTGCTTACCTCCTGTCCAGATGTGGCTTGTAACAAATTAGGTCATACCAAATGGTGAGAAGCCTCAGGCTTTAGCCAAACAAGGCGTGCTGGCATGAGGTTCTCCGTGTCCTGGTAGGAGACCTCATCCATGTATTATATGATGTTTCCAACAAGCAGGTCCTTAGATAATGGCAGTAATCTATGCAGTTAGTCCATTATAAACGTCCAGATCTGTCACTTCAGCACATGCTTTCTGAAGTCACACAAACACAAACACACATATCTATCTATCTACCAACATAACTACCTACCTGCCTCCATCTATTTGCTTGCCTCCTGTCCAGATGTGGCTTGTAACAAATTAGGTCATACCAAATGGTGAGAAGCCTCAGGCTTTAGCCAAACAAGGCGTGCTGGCATGAGGTTCTCCGTGTCCTGGTAGGAGACCTCATCCATGTATCATATGATGTTTCCAACAAGCAGGTAGTTAGATAATGCCAGTAATCCATGCAGTTAGGCCCTTATAAAGATCCAGATCGGTCAATTCAGCACATCCTTTCTGATGTCACACAAACACAAGCACACATATCTATCTATCTATCTATCTACCAACATAACTACCTACCTGCCTCCATATATTTGCTTACCTCCTGTCCAGATGTGGCTTGTAACAAATTAGGTCATACCAAATGTTGAGAAACCTCAGGCTTTAGCCAAACAAGGTGTGCTGGCATGAGGTTCTCCGTGTCCTGGTAGGAGACCTCATCCATGTATTATATGATGTTTCCAACAAGCAGGTCCTTAGATAATGGCAGTAATCTATGCAGTTAGGCCCTTATAAAAATCCAGATCGGTCAGTTCAGCACATGCTTTCTGATGTCACACAAACGCAAACACACATATCTATCTATCTTTCTACCAACATAACTACCTACCTGCCTCCAACTATTTGCTTACCTCCTGTCCAGATGTGGCTTGTAACAAATTAGGTCATACCAAATGGTGAGAAGCCTCAGGCTTTAGCCAAACAAGGCGTGCTGGCATGAGGTTCTCCGTGTCCTGGTAGGAGACCTCATCCATGTATTATATGATGTTTCCAACAAGCAGGTCCTTAGACAATGGCAGTAATCTATGCAGTTAGTCCATTATAAACGTCCAGATCTGTCACTTCAGCACATGCTTTCTGAAGTCACACAAACACAAACACACATATCTATCTATCTACCAACATAACTACCTACCTGCCTCCATCTATTTGCTTACCTCCTGTCCAGATGTGGCTTGTAACAAATTAGGTCATACCAAATGGTGAGAAGCATCAGGCTTTAGCCAAACAAGGCGTGCTGGCATGAGGTTCTCCGTGTCCTGGTAGGAGACCTCATCCATGTATCATATGATGTTTCCAACAAGCAGGTAGTTAGATAATGCCAGTAATCTATGCAGTTAGGCCCTTATAAAGATCCAGATCGGTCAGTTCAGCACATGCTTTCTGAAGTCACACAAACACAAACACACATATCTATCTATCTACCAACATAACTACCTACCTGCCTCCATCTATTTGCTTACCTCCTGTCCAGATGTGGCTTGTAACAAATTAGGTCATACCAAATGGTGAGAAGCCTCAGGCTTTAGCCAAACAAGGCGTGCTGGCATGAGGTTCTCCGTGTCCTGGTAGGAGACCTCATCCATGTATCATATGATGATTCCAACAAGCAGGTAGTTAGATAATGCCAGTAATCTATGCAGTTAGGCCCTTATAAAGATCCAGATCGGTCAATTCAGCACATCCTTTCTGATGTCACACAAACGCAAACACACATATCTATCTATCTTTCTACCAACATAACTACCTACCTGCCTCCAACTATTTGCTTACCTCCTGTCCAGATGTGGCTTGTAACAAATTAGGTCATACCAAATGGTGAGAAGCCTCAGGCTTTAGCCAAACAAGGCGTGCTGGCATGAGGTTCTCCGTGTCCTTGTAGGAGACCTCATCCATGTATTATATGATGTTTCCAACAAGCAGGTCCTTAGATAATGGCAGTAAGCTATGCAGTTAGTCCATTATAAACGTCCAGATCTGTCACTTCAGCACATGCTTTCTGATGTCACACAAACACAAACACACATATCTATCTATCTACCAACATAACTACCTACCTGCCTCCATCTATTTGCTTACCTCCTGTCCAGATGTGGCTTGTAACAAATTAGGTCATACCAAATGGTGAGAAGCCTCAGGCTTTAGCCAAACAAGGCGTGCTGGCATGAGGTTCTCCGTGTCCTTGTAGGAGACCTCATCCATGTATTATATGATGTTTCCAACAAGCAGGTCCTTAGATAATGGCAATAATCTATGCAGTTAGTCCATTATAAACATCCAGATCTGTCACTTCAGCACATGCTTTCTGATGTCACACAAACACAAACACACATATCTATCTATCTACCAACATAACTACCTACCTGCCTCCATCTATTTGCTTATCTCCTGTCCAGATGTGGCTTGTAACAAATTAGGTCATACCAAATGGTGAGAAGCCTCAGGCTTTAGCCAAACAAGGCGTGCTGGTATGAGGTTCTCCGTGTCCTGGTAGGAGACCTCATCCATGTATTATATGATGTTTCCAACAAGCAGGTCCTTAGATAATGGCAGTAATCTATGCAGTTAGTCCATTATAAGCGTCCAGATCTGTCACTTCAGCACATGCTTTCTGAAGTCACACAAACACAAACACACATATCTATCTATCTACCAACATAACTACCTACCTGCCTCCATATACTTGCTTACCTCCTGTCCAGATGTGGCTTGTAACAAATTAGGTCATACCAAATGGTGAGAAGCCTCAGGCTTTAGCCAAACAAGGCGTGCTGGCATGAGGTTCTCTGTGTCCTGGTAGGAGACCTCATCCATGTATTATATGATGTTTCCAACAAGCAGGTCCTTAGATAATGCCAGTAATCTATGCAGTTAGGCCCTTATAAAGATCCAGATCGGTCAGTTCAGCACATGCTTTCTGATGTCACACAAACGCAAACACACATATCTATCTATCTTTCTACCAACATAACTACCTACCTGCCTCCATCTATTTGCTTACCTCCTGTCCAGATGTGGCTTGTAACAAATTAGGTCATACCAAATGGTGAGAAGCCTCAGGCTTTAGCCAAACAAGGCGTGCTGGCATGAGGTTCTCCGTGTCCTTGTAGGAGACCTCATCCATGTATTATATGATGTTTCCAACAAGCAGGTCCTTAGATAATGGCAGTAATCTATGCAGTTAGGCCCTTATAAAGATCCAGATCGGTCAGTTCAGCACATGCTTTCTGATGTCACACAAACACAAACACACATATCTATCTATCTACCAACATAACTACCTACCTGCCTCCATCTATTTGCTTACCTCCTGTCCAGATGTGGCTTGTAACAAATTAGGTCATACCAAATGGTGAGAAGCCTCAGGCTTTAGCCAAACAAGGCGTGCTGGTATGAGGTTCTCCGTGTCCTGGTAGGAGACCTCATCCATGTATTATATGATGTTTCCAACAAGCAGGTCCTTAGATAATGGCAGTAATCTATGCAGTTAGTCCATTATAAACGTCCAGATCTGTCACTTCAGCACATGCTTTCTGAAGTCACACAAACACAAACACACATATCTATCTATCTACCAACATAACTACCTACCTGCCTCCATATATTGCTTACCTCCTGTCCAGATGTGGCTTGTAACAAATTAGGTCATACCAAATGGTGAGAAGCCTCAGGCTTTAGCCAAACAAGGCGTGCTGGCATGAGGTTCTCTGTGTCCTGGTAGGAGACCTCATCCATGTATTATATGATGTTTCCAACAAGCAGGTCCTTAGATAATGGCAGTAATCTATGCAGTTAGGCCCTTATAAAGATCCAGATCGGTCAGTTCAGCACATGCTTTCTGATGTCACACAAACACAAACACACATATCTATCTATCTACCAACATAACTACCTACCTGCCTCCATCTATTTGCTTACCTCCTGTCCAGATGTGGCTTGTAACAAATTAGGTCATACCAAATGGTGAGAAGCCTCAGGCTTTAGCCAAACAAGGCGTGCTGGTATGAGGTTCTCCGTGTCCTGGTAGGAGACCTCATCCATGTATTATATGATGTTTCCAACAAGCAGGTCCTTAGATAATGGCAGTAATCTATGCAGTTAGTCCATTATAAACGTCCAGATCTGTCACTTCAGCACATGCTTTCTGAAGTCACACAAACACAAACACACATATCTATCTATCTACCAACATAACTACCTACCTGCCTCCATATATTGCTTACCTCCTGTCCAGATGTGGCTTGTAACAAATTAGGTCATACCAAATGGTGAGAAGCCTCAGGCTTTACCCAAACAAGGCGTGCTGGCATGAGGTTCTCTGTGTCCTGGTAGGAGACCTCATCCATGTATTATATGATGTTTCCAACAAGCAGGTCCTTAGATAATGGCAGTAATCTATGCAGTTAGGCCCTTATAAAGATCCAGATCGGTCAGTTCAGCACATGCTTTCTGATGTCACACAAACGCAAACACACATATCTATCTATCATTCTACCAACATAACTACCTACCTGCCTCCATCTATTTGCTTACCTCCTGTCCAGATGTGGCTTGTAACAAATTAGGTCATACCAAATGGTGAGAAGCCTCAGGCTTTAGCCAAACAAGGCGTGCTGGCATGAGGTTCTCCGTGTCCTTGTAGGAGACCTCATCCATGTATTATATGATGTTTCCAACAAGCAGGTCCTTAGATAATGGCAGTAATCTATGCAGTTAGGCCCTTATAAAGATCCAGATCGGTCAGTTCAGCACATGCTTTCTGAAGTCACACAAACACAAACACACATATCTATCTATCTACCAACATAACTACCTACCTGCCTCCATCTATTTGCTTATCTCCTGTCCAGATGTGGCTTGTAACAAATTAGGTCATACCAAATGGTGAGAAGCCTCAGGCTTTAGCCAACCAAGGCGTGCTGGTATGAGGTTCTCCGTGTCCTGGTAGGAGACCTCATCCATGTATTATATGATGTTTCCAACAAGCAGGTCCTTAGATAATGGCAGTAATCTATGCAGTTAGTCCATTATAAACGTCCAGATCTGTCACTTCAGCACATGCTTTCTGAAGTCACACAAACACAAACACACATATCTATCTATCTACCAACATAACTACCTACCTGCCTCCATATACTTGCTTACCTCCTGTCCAGATGTGGCTTGTAACAAATTAGGTCATACCAAATGGTGAGAAGCCTCAGGCTTTAGCCAAACAAGGCGTGCTGGCATGAGGTTCTCTGTGTCCTGGTAGGAGACCTCATCCATGTATTATATGATGTTTCCAACAAGCAGGTCCTTAGATAATGGCAGTAATCTATGCAGTTAGGCCCTTATAAAGATCCAGATCGGTCAGTTCAGCACATGCTTTCTGATGTCACACAAACACAAACACACATATCTATCTATCTACCAACATAACTACCTACCTGCCTCCATCTATTTGCTTATCTCCTGTCCAGATGTGGCTTGTAACAAATTAGGTCATACCAAATGGTGAGAAGCCTCAGGCTTTAGCCAAACAAGGCGTGCTGGCATGAGGTTCTCCGTGTCCTTGTAGGAGACCTCATCCATGTATTATATGATGTTTCCAACAAGCAGGTCCTTAGATAATGGCAGTAATCTATGCAGTTAGGCCCTTATAAAGATCCAGATCGGTCAGTTCAGCACATGCTTTCTGATGTCACACAAACACAAACACACATATCTATCTATCTACCAACATAACTACCTACCTGCCTCCATCTATTTGCTTACCTCCTGTCCAGATGTGGCTTGTAACAAATTAGGTCATACCAAATGGTGAGAAGCCTCAGGCTTTAGCCAAACAAGGCGTGCTGGTATGAGGTTCTCCGTGTCCTGGTAGGAGACCTCATCCATGTATTATATGATGTTTCCAACAAGCAGGTCCTTAGATAATGGCAGTAATCTATGCAGTTAGTCCATTATAAACGTCCAGATCTGTCACTTCAGCACATGCTTTCTGAAGTCACACAAACACAAACACACATATCTATCTATCTTTCTACCAACATAACTACCTACCTGCCTCCATCTATTTGCTTACCTCCTGTCCAGATGTGGCTTGTAACAAATTAGGTCATACCAAATGGTGAGAAGCCTCAGGCTTTAGCCAAACAAGGTGTGCTGGCATGAGGTTCTCCGTGTCCTGGTAGGAGACCTCATCCATGTATTATATGATGTTTCCAACAAGCAGGTCCTTAGATAATGGCAGTAATCTATGCAGTTAGGCCCTTATAAAGATCCAGATCGGTCAGTTCAGCACATGCTTTCTGATGTCACACAAACGCAAACACACATATCTATCTATCTTTCTACCAACATAACTACCTACCTGCCTCCAACTATTTGCTTACCTCCTGTCCAGATGTGGCTTGTAACAAATTAGGTCATACCAAATGGTGAGAAGCCTCAGGCTTTAGCCAAACAAGGCGTGCTGGCATGAGGTTCTCCGTGTCCTTGTAGGAGACCTCATCCATGTATTATATGATGTTTCCAACAAGCAGGTCCTTAGATAATGGCAGTAAGCTATGCAGTTAGTCCATTATAAACGTCCAGATCTGTCACTTCAGCACATGCTTTCTGATGTCACACAAACACAAACACACATATCTATCTATCTACCAACATAACTACCTACCTGCCTCCATCTATTTGCTTACCTCCTGTCCAGATGTGGCTTGTAACAAATTAGGTCATACCAAATGGTGAGAAGCCTCAGGCTTTAGCCAAACAAGGCGTGCTGGCATGAGGTTCTCCGTGTCCTTGTAGGAGACCTCATCCATGTATTATATGATGTTTCCAACAAGCAGGTCCTTAGATAATGGCAATAATCTATGCAGTTAGTCCATTATAAACATCCAGATCTGTCACTTCAGCACATGCTTTCTGAAGTCACACAAACACAAACACACATATCTATCTATCTACCAACATAACTACCTACCTGCCTCCAACTATTTGCTTACCTCCTGTCCAGATGTGGCTTGTAACAAATTAGGTCATACCAAATGGTGAGAAGCCTCAGGCTTTAGCCAAACAAGGCGTGCTGGCATGAGGTTCTCCGTGTCCTGGTAGGAGACCTCATCCATGTATTATATGATGTTTCCAACAAGCAGGTCCTTAGATAATGGCAGTAATCTATGCAGTTAGTCCATTATAAACGTCCAGATCTGTCACTTCAGCACATGCTTTCTGAAGTCACACAAACACAAACACACATATCTATCTATCTACCAACATAACTACCTACCTGCCTCCATCTATTTGCTTGCCTCCTGTCCAGATGTGGCTTGTAACAAATTAGGTCATACCAAATGGTGAGAAGCCTCAGGCTTTAGCCAAACAAGGCGTGCTGGCATGAGGTTCTCCGTGTCCTGGTAGGAGACCTCATCCATGTATCATATGATGTTTCCAACAAGCAGGTAGTTAGATAATGCCAGTAATCCATGCAGTTAGGCCCTTATAAAGATCCAGATCGGTCAATTCAGCACATCCTTTCTGATGTCACACAAACACAAGCACACATATCTATCTATCTATCTATCTACCAACATAACTACCTACCTGCCTCCATATATTTGCTTACCTCCTGTCCAGATGTGGCTTGTAACAAATTAGGTCATACCAAATGTTGAGAAACCTCAGGCTTTAGCCAAACAAGGTGTGCTGGCATGAGGTTCTCCGTGTCCTGGTAGGAGACCTCATCCATGTATTATATGATGTTTCCAACAAGCAGGTCCTTAGATAATGGCAGTAATCTATGCAGTTAGGCCCTTATAAAAATCCAGATCGGTCAGTTCAGCACATGCTTTCTGATGTCACACAAACGCAAACACACATATCTATCTATCTTTCTACCAACATAACTACCTACCTGCCTCCAACTATTTGCTTACCTCCTGTCCAGATGTGGCTTGTAACAAATTAGGTCATACCAAATGGTGAGAAGCCTCAGGCTTTAGCCAAACAAGGCGTGCTGGCATGAGGTTCTCCGTGTCCTGGTAGGAGACCTCATCCATGTATTATATGATGTTTCCAACAAGCAGGTCCTTAGACAATGGCAGTAATCTATGCAGTTAGTCCATTATAAACGTCCAGATCTGTCACTTCAGCACATGCTTTCTGAAGTCACACAAACACAAACACACATATCTATCTATCTACCAACATAACTACCTACCTGCCTCCATCTATTTGCTTACCTCCTGTCCAGATGTGGCTTGTAACAAATTAGGTCATACCAAATGGTGAGAAGCCTCAGGCTTTAGCCAAACAAGGCGTGCTGGCATGAGGTTCTCCGTGTCCTTGTAGGAGACCTCATCCATGTATTATATGATGTTTCCAACAAGCAGGTCCTTAGATAATGGCAGTAATCTATGCAGTTAGGCCCTTATAAAGATCCAGATCGGTCAGTTCAGCACATGCTTTCTGAAGTCACACAAACACAAACACACATATCTATCTATCTACCAACATAACTACCTACCTGCCTCCATCTATTTGCTTATCTCCTGTCCAGATGTGGCTTGTAACAAATTAGGTCATACCAAATGGTGAGAAGCCTCAGGCTTTAGCCAACCAAGGCGTGCTGGTATGAGGTTCTCCGTGTCCTGGTAGGAGACCTCATCCATGTATTATATGATGTTTCCAACAAGCAGGTCCTTAGATAATGGCAGTAATCTATGCAGTTAGTCCATTATAAACGTCCAGATCTGTCACTTCAGCACATGCTTTCTGAAGTCACACAAACACAAACACACATATCTATCTATCTACCAACATAACTACCTACCTGCCTCCATATACTTGCTTACCTCCTGTCCAGATGTGGCTTGTAACAAATTAGGTCATACCAAATGGTGAGAAGCCTCAGGCTTTAGCCAAACAAGGCGTGCTGGCATGAGGTTCTCTGTGTCCTGGTAGGAGACCTCATCCATGTATTATATGATGTTTCCAACAAGCAGGTCCTTAGATAATGGCAGTAATCTATGCAGTTAGGCCCTTATAAAGATCCAGATCGGTCAGTTCAGCACATGCTTTCTGATGTCACACAAACACAAACACACATATCTATCTATCTACCAACATAACTACCTACCTGCCTCCATCTATTTGCTTATCTCCTGTCCAGATGTGGCTTGTAACAAATTAGGTCATACCAAATGGTGAGAAGCCTCAGGCTTTAGCCAAACAAGGCGTGCTGGCATGAGGTTCTCCGTGTCCTTGTAGGAGACCTCATCCATGTATTATATGATGTTTCCAACAAGCAGGTCCTTAGATAATGGCAGTAATCTATGCAGTTAGGCCCTTATAAAGATCCAGATCGGTCAGTTCAGCACATGCTTTCTGATGTCACACAAACACAAACACACATATCTATCTATCTACCAACATAACTACCTACCTGCCTCCATCTATTTGCTTACCTCCTGTCCAGATGTGGCTTGTAACAAATTAGGTCATACCAAATGGTGAGAAGCCTCAGGCTTTAGCCAAACAAGGCGTGCTGGTATGAGGTTCTCCGTGTCCTGGTAGGAGACCTCATCCATGTATTATATGATGTTTCCAACAAGCAGGTCCTTAGATAATGGCAGTAATCTATGCAGTTAGTCCATTATAAACGTCCAGATCTGTCACTTCAGCACATGCTTTCTGAAGTCACACAAACACAAACACACATATCTATCTATCTTTCTACCAACATAACTACCTACCTGCCTCCATCTATTTGCTTACCTCCTGTCCAGATGTGGCTTGTAACAAATTAGGTCATACCAAATGGTGAGAAGCCTCAGGCTTTAGCCAAACAAGGTGTGCTGGCATGAGGTTCTCCGTGTCCTGGTAGGAGACCTCATCCATGTATTATATGATGTTTCCAACAAGCAGGTCCTTAGATAATGGCAGTAATCTATGCAGTTAGGCCCTTATAAAGATCCAGATCGGTCAGTTCAGCACATGCTTTCTGATGTCACACAAACGCAAACACACATATCTATCTATCTTTCTACCAACATAACTACCTACCTGCCTCCAACTATTTGCTTACCTCCTGTCCAGATGTGGCTTGTAACAAATTAGGTCATACCAAATGGTGAGAAGCCTCAGGCTTTAGCCAAACAAGGCGTGCTGGCATGAGGTTCTCCGTGTCCTTGTAGGAGACCTCATCCATGTATTATATGATGTTTCCAACAAGCAGGTCCTTAGATAATGGCAGTAAGCTATGCAGTTAGTCCATTATAAACGTCCAGATCTGTCACTTCAGCACATGCTTTCTGATGTCACACAAACACAAACACACATATCTATCTATCTACCAACATAACTACCTACCTGCCTCCATCTATTTGCTTACCTCCTGTCCAGATGTGGCTTGTAACAAATTAGGTCATACCAAATGGTGAGAAGCCTCAGGCTTTAGCCAAACAAGGCGTGCTGGCATGAGGTTCTCCGTGTCCTTGTAGGAGACCTCATCCATGTATTATATGATGTTTCCAACAAGCAGGTCCTTAGATAATGGCAATAATCTATGCAGTTAGTCCATTATAAACATCCAGATCTGTCACTTCAGCACATGCTTTCTGAAGTCACACAAACACAAACACACATATCTATCTATCTACCAACATAACTACCTACCTGCCTCCAACTATTTGCTTACCTCCTGTCCAGATGTGGCTTGTAACAAATTAGGTCATACCAAATGGTGAGAAGCCTCAGGCTTTAGCCAAACAAGGCGTGCTGGCATGAGGTTCTCCGTGTCCTGGTAGGAGACCTCATCCATGTATTATATGATGTTTCCAACAAGCAGGTCCTTAGATAATGGCAGTAATCTATGCAGTTAGTCCATTATAAACGTCCAGATCTGTCACTTCAGCACATGCTTTCTGAAGTCACACAAACACAAACACACATATCTATCTATCTACCAACATAACTACCTACCTGCCTCCATCTATTTGCTTGCCTCCTGTCCAGATGTGGCTTGTAACAAATTAGGTCATACCAAATGGTGAGAAGCCTCAGGCTTTAGCCAAACAAGGCGTGCTGGCATGAGGTTCTCCGTGTCCTGGTAGGAGACCTCATCCATGTATCATATGATGTTTCCAACAAGCAGGTAGTTAGATAATGCCAGTAATCCATGCAGTTAGGCCCTTATAAAGATCCAGATCGGTCAATTCAGCACATCCTTTCTGATGTCACACAAACACAAGCACACATATCTATCTATCTATCTATCTACCAACATAACTACCTACCTGCCTCCATATATTTGCTTACCTCCTGTCCAGATGTGGCTTGTAACAAATTAGGTCATACCAAATGTTGAGAAACCTCAGGCTTTAGCCAAACAAGGTGTGCTGGCATGAGGTTCTCCGTGTCCTGGTAGGAGACCTCATCCATGTATTATATGATGTTTCCAACAAGCAGGTCCTTAGATAATGGCAGTAATCTATGCAGTTAGGCCCTTATAAAAATCCAGATCGGTCAGTTCAGCACATGCTTTCTGATGTCACACAAACGCAAACACACATATCTATCTATCTTTCTACCAACATAACTACCTACCTGCCTCCAACTATTTGCTTACCTCCTGTCCAGATGTGGCTTGTAACAAATTAGGTCATACCAAATGGTGAGAAGCCTCAGGCTTTAGCCAAACAAGGCGTGCTGGCATGAGGTTCTCCGTGTCCTGGTAGGAGACCTCATCCATGTATTATATGATGTTTCCAACAAGCAGGTCCTTAGACAATGGCAGTAATCTATGCAGTTAGTCCATTATAAACGTCCAGATCTGTCACTTCAGCACATGCTTTCTGAAGTCACACAAACACAAACACACATATCTATCTATCTACCAACATAACTACCTACCTGCCTCCATCTATTTGCTTACCTCCTGTCCAGATGTGGCTTGTAACAAATTAGGTCATACCAAATGGTGAGAAGCATCAGGCTTTAGCCAAACAAGGCGTGCTGGCATGAGGTTCTCCGTGTCCTGGTAGGAGACCTCATCCATGTATCATATGATGTTTCCAACAAGCAGGTAGTTAGATAATGCCAGTAATCTATGCAGTTAGGCCCTTATAAAGATCCAGATCGGTCAGTTCAGCACATGCTTTCTGAAGTCACACAAACACAAACACACATATCTATCTATCTACCAACATAACTACCTACCTGCCTCCATCTATTTGCTTACCTCCTGTCCAGATGTGGCTTGTAACAAATTAGGTCATACCAAATGGTGAGAAGCCTCAGGCTTTAGCCAAACAAGGCGTGCTGGCATGAGGTTCTCCGTGTCCTGGTAGGAGACCTCATCCATGTATCATATGATGATTCCAACAAGCAGGTAGTTAGATAATGCCAGTAATCTATGCAGTTAGGCCCTTATAAAGATCCAGATCGGTCAATTCAGCACATCCTTTCTGATGTCACACAAACGCAAACACACATATCTATCTATCTTTCTACCAACATAACTACCTACCTGCCTCCAACTATTTGCTTACCTCCTGTCCAGATGTGGCTTGTAACAAATTAGGTCATACCAAATGGTGAGAAGCCTCAGGCTTTAGCCAAACAAGGCGTGCTGGCATGAGGTTCTCCGTGTCCTTGTAGGAGACCTCATCCATGTATTATATGATGTTTCCAACAAGCAGGTCCTTAGATAATGGCAGTAAGCTATGCAGTTAGTCCATTATAAACGTCCAGATCTGTCACTTCAGCACATGCTTTCTGATGTCACACAAACACAAACACACATATCTATCTATCTACCAACATAACTACCTACCTGCCTCCATCTATTTGCTTACCTCCTGTCCAGATGTGGCTTGTAACAAATTAGGTCATACCAAATGGTGAGAAGCCTCAGGCTTTAGCCAAACAAGGCGTGCTGGCATGAGGTTCTCCGTGTCCTTGTAGGAGACCTCATCCATGTATTATATGATGTTTCCAACAAGCAGGTCCTTAGATAATGGCAATAATCTATGCAGTTAGTCCATTATAAACATCCAGATCTGTCACTTCAGCACATGCTTTCTGAAGTCACACAAACACAAACACACATATCTATCTATCTACCAACATAACTACCTACCTGCCTCCAACTATTTGCTTACCTCCTGTCCAGATGTGGCTTGTAACAAATTAGGTCATACCAAATGGTGAGAAGCCTCAGGCTTTAGCCAAACAAGGCGTGCTGGCATGAGGTTCTCCGTGTCCTGGTAGGAGACCTCATCCATGTATTATATGATGTTTCCAACAAGCAGGTCCTTAGATAATGGCAGTAATCTATGCAGTTAGTCCATTATAAACGTCCAGATCTGTCACTTCAGCACATGCTTTCTGAAGTCACACAAACACAAACACACATATCTATCTATCTACCAACATAACTACCTACCTGCCTCCATCTATTTGCTTGCCTCCTGTCCAGATGTGGCTTGTAACAAATTAGGTCATACCAAATGGTGAGAAGCCTCAGGCTTTAGCCAAACAAGGCGTGCTGGCATGAGGTTCTCCGTGTCCTGGTAGGAGACCTCATCCATGTATCATATGATGTTTCCAACAAGCAGGTAGTTAGATAATGCCAGTAATCCATGCAGTTAGGCCCTTATAAAGATCCAGATCGGTCAATTCAGCACATCCTTTCTGATGTCACACAAACACAAGCACACATATCTATCTATCTATCTATCTACCAACATAACTACCTACCTGCCTCCATATATTTGCTTACCTCCTGTCCAGATGTGGCTTGTAACAAATTAGGTCATACCAAATGTTGAGAAACCTCAGGCTTTAGCCAAACAAGGTGTGCTGGCATGAGGTTCTCCGTGTCCTGGTAGGAGACCTCATCCATGTATTATATGATGTTTCCAACAAGCAGGTCCTTAGATAATGGCAGTAATCTATGCAGTTAGGCCCTTATAAAAATCCAGATCGGTCAGTTCAGCACATGCTTTCTGATGTCACACAAACGCAAACACACATATCTATCTATCTTTCTACCAACATAACTACCTACCTGCCTCCAACTATTTGCTTACCTCCTGTCCAGATGTGGCTTGTAACAAATTAGGTCATACCAAATGGTGAGAAGCCTCAGGCTTTAGCCAAACAAGGCGTGCTGGCATGAGGTTCTCCGTGTCCTGGTAGGAGACCTCATCCATGTATTATATGATGTTTCCAACAAGCAGGTCCTTAGACAATGGCAGTAATCTATGCAGTTAGTCCATTATAAACGTCCAGATCTGTCACTTCAGCACATGCTTTCTGAAGTCACACAAACACAAACACACATATCTATCTATCTACCAACATAACTACCTACCTGCCTCCATCTATTTGCTTACCTCCTGTCCAGATGTGGCTTGTAACAAATTAGGTCATACCAAATGGTGAGAAGCATCAGGCTTTAGCCAAACAAGGCGTGCTGGCATGAGGTTCTCCGTGTCCTGGTAGGAGACCTCATCCATGTATCATATGATGTTTCCAACAAGCAGGTAGTTAGATAATGCCAGTAATCTATGCAGTTAGGCCCTTATAAAGATCCAGATCGGTCAGTTCAGCACATGCTTTCTGAAGTCACACAAACACAAACACACATATCTATCTATCTACCAACATAACTACCTACCTGCCTCCATCTATTTGCTTACCTCCTGTCCAGATGTGGCTTGTAACAAATTAGGTCATACCAAATGGTGAGAAGCCTCAGGCTTTAGCCAAACAAGGCGTGCTGGCATGAGGTTCTCCGTGTCCTGGTAGGAGACCTCATCCATGTATCATATGATGATTCCAACAAGCAGGTAGTTAGATAATGCCAGTAATCTATGCAGTTAGGCCCTTATAAAGATCCAGATCGGTCAATTCAGCACATCCTTTCTGATGTCACACAAACACAAGCACACATATCTATCTATCTATCTACCAACATAACTACCTACCTGCCTCCATATATTTGCTTACTTCCTGTCCAGATGTGGCTTGTAACAAATTAGGTCATAGCAAATGTTGAGAAACCTCAGGCTTTAGCCAAACAAGGTGTGCTGGCATGAGGTTCTCCGTGTCCTGGTAGGAGACCTCATCCATGTATTATATGATGTTTCCAACAAGCAGGTCCTTAGATAATGGCAGTAATCTATGCAGTTAGTCCATTATAAACGTCCAGATCTGTCAGTTCAGCACATGCTTTCTGATGTCACACAAACGCAAACACACATATCTATCTATCTTTCTACCAACATAACTACCTACCTGCCTCCATCTATTTGCTTACCTCCTGTCCAGATGTGGCTTGTAACAAATTAGGTCATACCAAATGGTGAGAAGCCTCAGGCTTTAGCCAAACAAGGCGTGCTGGCATGAGGTCCTGGTAGGAGACCTCATCCATGTATCATATGATGTTTCCAACAAGCAGGTAGTTAGATAATGCCAGTAATCTATGCAGTTAGGCCCTTATAAAGATCCAGATCGGTCAATTCAGCACATCCTTTCTGATGTCACACAAACACAAGCACACATATCTATCTATCTATCTACCAACATAACTACCTACCTGCCTCCATATATTTGCTTACCTCCTGTCCAGATGTGGCTTGTAACAAATTAGGTCATACCAAATGTTGAGAAACCTCAGGCTTTAGCCAAATAAGGCGTGCTGGCATGAGGTTCTCCGTGTCCTGGTAGGAGACCTCATCCATGTATTATATGATGTTTCCAAACAGGAAGGTCCTTAGATAATGGCAGTAATCTATGCAGTTAGTCCATTATAAACGTCCAGATCTGTCACTTCAGCACATGCTTTCTGAAGTCACACAAACACAAACACACATATCTATCTATCTACCAACATAACTACCTACCTGCCTCCAACTATTTGCTTACCTCCTGTCCAGATGTGGCTTGTAACAAATTAGGTCATACCAAATGGTGAGAAGCCTCAGGCTTTAGCCAAACAAGGCGTGCTGGCATGAGGTTCTCCGTGTCCTGGTAGGAGACCTCATCCATGTATCATATGATGTTTCCAACAAGCAGGTAGTTAGATAATGGCAGTAATCTATGCAGTTAGGCCCTTATAAAGATCCAGATCGGTCAGTTCAGCACATGCTTTCTGAAGTCACACAAACACAAACACACATATCTATCTTTCTACCAACATAACTACCTACCTGCCTCTATATACTTGCTTACCTCCTGTCCAGATGTGGCTTGTAACAAATTAAGTCATACCAAATGGTGAGAAGCCTCAGGCTTTAGCCAAACAAGGCGTGCTGGCATGAGGTTCTCCTTGTCCTTGTAGGAGACCTCATCCATGTATCATATGATGATTCCAACAAGCAGGTCCTTAGATAATGGCAGTAAGCTATGCAGTTAGTCCATTATAAACGTCCAGATCTGTCACTTCAGCACATGCTTTCTGATGTCACACAAACACAAACACACATATCTATCTATCTACCAACATAACTACCTACCTGCCTCCATCTATTTGCTTACCTCCTGTCCAGATGTGGCTTGTAACAAATTAGGTCATACCAAATGGTGAGAAGCCTCAGGCTTTAGCCAAACAAGGCGTGCTGGCATGAGGTTCTCCGTGTCCTTGTAGGAGACCTCATCCATGTATTATATGATGTTTCCAACAAGCAGGTCCTTAGATAATGGCAATAATCTATGCAGTTAGTCCATTATAAACATCCAGATCTGTCACTTCAGCACATGCTTTCTGAAGTCACACAAACACAAACACACATATCTATCTATCTACCAACATAACTACCTACCTGCCTCCAACTATTTGCTTACCTCCTGTCCAGATGTGGCTTGTAACAAATTAGGTCATACCAAATGGTGAGAAGCCTCAGGCTTTAGCCAAACAAGGCGTGCTGGCATGAGGTTCTCCGTGTCCTGGTAGGAGACCTCATCCATGTATTATATGATGTTTCCAACAAGCAGGTCCTTAGATAATGGCAGTAATCTATGCAGTTAGTCCATTATAAACGTCCAGATCTGTCACTTCAGCACATGCTTTCTGAAGTCACACAAACACAAACACACATATCTATCTATCTACCAACATAACTACCTACCTGCCTCCATCTATTTGCTTGCCTCCTGTCCAGATGTGGCTTGTAACAAATTAGGTCATACCAAATGGTGAGAAGCCTCAGGCTTTAGCCAAACAAGGCGTGCTGGCATGAGGTTCTCCGTGTCCTGGTAGGAGACCTCATCCATGTATCATATGATGTTTCCAACAAGCAGGTAGTTAGATAATGCCAGTAATCCATGCAGTTAGGCCCTTATAAAGATCCAGATCGGTCAATTCAGCACATCCTTTCTGATGTCACACAAACACAAGCACACATATCTATCTATCTATCTATCTACCAACATAACTACCTACCTGCCTCCATATATTTGCTTACCTCCTGTCCAGATGTGGCTTGTAACAAATTAGGTCATACCAAATGTTGAGAAACCTCAGGCTTTAGCCAAACAAGGTGTGCTGGCATGAGGTTCTCCGTGTCCTGGTAGGAGACCTCATCCATGTATTATATGATGTTTCCAACAAGCAGGTCCTTAGATAATGGCAGTAATCTATGCAGTTAGGCCCTTATAAAAATCCAGATCGGTCAGTTCAGCACATGCTTTCTGATGTCACACAAACGCAAACACACATATCTATCTATCTTTCTACCAACATAACTACCTACCTGCCTCCAACTATTTGCTTACCTCCTGTCCAGATGTGGCTTGTAACAAATTAGGTCATACCAAATGGTGAGAAGCCTCAGGCTTTAGCCAAACAAGGCGTGCTGGCATGAGGTTCTCCGTGTCCTGGTAGGAGACCTCATCCATGTATTATATGATGTTTCCAACAAGCAGGTCCTTAGACAATGGCAGTAATCTATGCAGTTAGTCCATTATAAACGTCCAGATCTGTCACTTCAGCACATGCTTTCTGAAGTCACACAAACACAAACACACATATCTATCTATCTACCAACATAACTACCTACCTGCCTCCATCTATTTGCTTACCTCCTGTCCAGATGTGGCTTGTAACAAATTAGGTCATACCAAATGGTGAGAAGCATCAGGCTTTAGCCAAACAAGGCGTGCTGGCATGAGGTTCTCCGTGTCCTGGTAGGAGACCTCATCCATGTATCATATGATGTTTCCAACAAGCAGGTAGTTAGATAATGCCAGTAATCTATGCAGTTAGGCCCTTATAAAGATCCAGATCGGTCAGTTCAGCACATGCTTTCTGAAGTCACACAAACACAAACACACATATCTATCTATCTACCAACATAACTACCTACCTGCCTCCATCTATTTGCTTACCTCCTGTCCAGATGTGGCTTGTAACAAATTAGGTCATACCAAATGGTGAGAAGCCTCAGGCTTTAGCCAAACAAGGCGTGCTGGCATGAGGTTCTCCGTGTCCTGGTAGGAGACCTCATCCATGTATCATATGATGATTCCAACAAGCAGGTAGTTAGATAATGCCAGTAATCTATGCAGTTAGGCCCTTATAAAGATCCAGATCGGTCAATTCAGCACATCCTTTCTGATGTCACACAAACACAAGCACACATATCTATCTATCTATCTACCAACATAACTACCTACCTGCCTCCATATATTTGCTTACCTCCTGTCCAGATGTGGCTTGTAACAAATTAGGTCATAGCAAATGTTGAGAAACCTCAGGCTTTAGCCAAACAAGGTGTGCTGGCATGAGGTTCTCCGTGTCCTGGTAGGAGACCTCATCCATGTATTATATGATGTTTCCAACAAGCAGGTCCTTAGATAATGGCAGTAATCTATGCAGTTAGTCCATTATAAACGTCCAGATCTGTCAGTTCAGCACATGCTTTCTGATGTCACACAAACGCAAACACACATATCTATCTATCTTTCTACCAACATAACTACCTACCTGCCTCCATCTATTTGCTTACCTCCTGTCCAGATGTGGCTTGTAACAAATTAGGTCATACCAAATGGTGAGAAGCCTCAGGCTTTAGCCAAACAAGGCGTGCTGGCATGAGGTCCTGGTAGGAGACCTCATCCATGTATCATATGATGTTTCCAACAAGCAGGTAGTTAGATAATGCCAGTAATCTATGCAGTTAGGCCCTTATAAAGATCCAGATCGGTCAATTCAGCACATCCTTTCTGATGTCACACAAACACAAGCACACATATCTATCTATCTATCTATCTATCTACCAACATAACTACCTACCTGCCTCCATATATTTGCTTACCTCCTGTCCAGATGTGGCTTGTAACAAATTAGGTCATACCAAATGTTGAGAAACCTCAGGCTTTAGCCAAATAAGGCGTGCTGGCATGAGGTTCTCCGTGTCCTGGTAGGAGACCTCTTCCATGTATTATATGATGTTTCCAAACAGGAAGGTCCTTAGATAATGGCAGTAATCTATGCAGTTAGTCCATTATAAACGTCCAGATCTGTCACTTCAGCACATGCTTTCTGAAGTCACACAAACACAAACACACATATCTATCTATCTACCAACATAACTACCTACCTGCCTCCAACTATTTGCTTACCTCCTGTCCAGATGTGGCTTGTAACAAATTAGGTCATACCAAATGGTGAGAAGCCTCAGGCTTTAGCCAAACAAGGCGTGCTGGCATGAGGTTCTCCGTGTCCTGGTAGGAGACCTCATCCATGTATCATATGATGTTTCCAACAAGCAGGTAGTTAGATAATGGCAGTAATCTATGCAGTTAGGCCCTTATAAAGATCCAGATCGGTCAGTTCAGCACATGCTTTCTGAAGTCACACAAACACAAACACACATATCTATCTTTCTACCAACATAACTACCTACCTGCCTCTATATACTTGCTTACCTCCTGTCCAGATGTGGCTTGTAACAAATTAAGTCATACCAAATGGTGAGAAGCCTCAGGCTTTAGCCAAACAAGGCGTGCTGGCATGAGGTTCTCCTTGTCCTTGTAGGAGACCTCATCCATGTATCATATGATGTTTCCAACAAGCAGGTACTTAGATAATGGCAGTAATCTATGCAGTTAGTCCATTATAAACATCCAGATCTGTCACTTCAGCACATGCTTTCTGATGTCACACAAACACAAACACACATATCTATCTATCTATCTATCTATCTATCTATCTATCTATCTATCTATCTATCTATCTATCTATCTATCTATCTATCTATCTATCTATCTATCTATCTATCTATCAACATAACTACCTACCTGCCTCCATCTATTTGCTTACCTCCTGTCCAGATGTGGCTTGTAACAAATTAGGTCATAGCAAATGTTGAGAAACCTCAGGCTTTAGCCAAACAAGGTGTGCTGGCATGAGGTTCTCCGTGTCCTGGTAGGAGACCTCATCCATGTATTATATGATGTTTCCAACAAGCAGGTCCTTAGATAATGGCAGTAATCTATGCAGTTAGTCCATTATAAACGTCCAGATCTGTCAGTTCAGCACATGCTTTCTGATGTCACACAAACGCAAACACACATATCTATCTATCTTTCTACCAACATAACTACCTACCTGCCTCCATCTATTTGCTTACCTCCTGTCCAGATGTGGCTTGTAACAAATTAGGTCATACCAAATGGTGAGAAGCCTCAGGCTTTAGCCAAACAAGGCGTGCTGGCATGAGGTCCTGGTAGGAGACCTCATCCATGTATCATATGATGTTTCCAACAAGCAGGTAGTTAGATAATGCCAGTAATCTATGCAGTTAGGCCCTTATAAAGATCCAGATCGGTCAATTCAGCACATCCTTTCTGATGTCACACAAACACAAGCACACATATCTATCTATCTATCTATCTACCAACATAACTACCTACCTGCCTCCATATATTTGCTTACCTCCTGTCCAGATGTGGCTTGTAACAAATTAGGTCATACCAAATGTTGAGAAACCTCAGGCTTTAGCCAAATAAGGCGTGCTGGCATGAGGTTCTCCGTGTCCTGGTAGGAGACCTCATCCATGTATTATATGATGTTTCCAAACAGGAAGGTCCTTAGATAATGGCAGTAATCTATGCAGTTAGTCCATTATAAACGTCCAGATCTGTCACTTCAGCACATGCTTTCTGAAGTCACACAAACACAAACACACATATCTATCTATCTACCAACATAACTACCTACCTGCCTCCAACTATTTGCTTACCTCCTGTCCAGATGTGGCTTGTAACAAATTAGGTCATACCAAATGGTGAGAAGCCTCAGGCTTTAGCCAAACAAGGCGTGCTGGCATGAGGTTCTCCGTGTCCTGGTAGGAGACCTCATCCATGTATCATATGATGTTTCCAACAAGCAGGTAGTTAGATAATGGCAGTAATCTATGCAGTTAGGCCCTTATAAAGATCCAGATCGGTCAGTTCAGCACATGCTTTCTGAAGTCACACAAACACAAACACACATATCTATCTTTCTACCAACATAACTACCTACCTGCCTCTATATACTTGCTTACCTCCTGTCCAGATGTGGCTTGTAACAAATTAAGTCATACCAAATGGTGAGAAGCCTCAGGCTTTAGCCAAACAAGGCGTGCTGGCATGAGGTTCTCCTTGTCCTTGTAGGAGACCTCATCCATGTATCATATGATGATTCCAACAAGCAGGTCCTTAGATAATGGCAGTAAGCTATGCAGTTAGTCCATTATAAACGTCCAGATCTGTCACTTCAGCACATGCTTTCTGATGTCACACAAACACAAACACACATATCTATCTATCTACCAACATAACTACCTACCTGCCTCCATCTATTTGCTTACCTCCTGTCCAGATGTGGCTTGTAACAAATTAGGTCATACCAAATGGTGAGAAGCCTCAGGCTTTAGCCAAACAAGGCGTGCTGGCATGAGGTTCTCCGTGTCCTTGTAGGAGACCTCATCCATGTATTATATGATGTTTCCAACAAGCAGGTCCTTAGATAATGGCAATAATCTATGCAGTTAGTCCATTATAAACATCCAGATCTGTCACTTCAGCACATGCTTTCTGAAGTCACACAAACACAAACACACATATCTATCTATCTACCAACATAACTACCTACCTGCCTCCAACTATTTGCTTACCTCCTGTCCAGATGTGGCTTGTAACAAATTAGGTCATACCAAATGGTGAGAAGCCTCAGGCTTTAGCCAAACAAGGCGTGCTGGCATGAGGTTCTCCGTGTCCTGGTAGGAGACCTCATCCATGTATTATATGATGTTTCCAACAAGCAGGTCCTTAGATAATGGCAGTAATCTATGCAGTTAGTCCATTATAAACGTCCAGATCTGTCACTTCAGCACATGCTTTCTGAAGTCACACAAACACAAACACACATATCTATCTATCTACCAACATAACTACCTACCTGCCTCCATCTATTTGCTTGCCTCCTGTCCAGATGTGGCTTGTAACAAATTAGGTCATACCAAATGGTGAGAAGCCTCAGGCTTTAGCCAAACAAGGCGTGCTGGCATGAGGTTCTCCGTGTCCTGGTAGGAGACCTCATCCATGTATCATATGATGTTTCCAACAAGCAGGTAGTTAGATAATGCCAGTAATCCATGCAGTTAGGCCCTTATAAAGATCCAGATCGGTCAATTCAGCACATCCTTTCTGATGTCACACAAACACAAGCACACATATCTATCTATCTATCTATCTACCAACATAACTACCTACCTGCCTCCATATATTTGCTTACCTCCTGTCCAGATGTGGCTTGTAACAAATTAGGTCATACCAAATGTTGAGAAACCTCAGGCTTTAGCCAAACAAGGTGTGCTGGCATGAGGTTCTCCGTGTCCTGGTAGGAGACCTCATCCATGTATTATATGATGTTTCCAACAAGCAGGTCCTTAGATAATGGCAGTAATCTATGCAGTTAGGCCCTTATAAAAATCCAGATCGGTCAGTTCAGCACATGCTTTCTGATGTCACACAAACGCAAACACACATATCTATCTATCTTTCTACCAACATAACTACCTACCTGCCTCCAACTATTTGCTTACCTCCTGTCCAGATGTGGCTTGTAACAAATTAGGTCATACCAAATGGTGAGAAGCCTCAGGCTTTAGCCAAACAAGGCGTGCTGGCATGAGGTTCTCCGTGTCCTGGTAGGAGACCTCATCCATGTATTATATGATGTTTCCAACAAGCAGGTCCTTAGACAATGGCAGTAATCTATGCAGTTAGTCCATTATAAACGTCCAGATCTGTCACTTCAGCACATGCTTTCTGAAGTCACACAAACACAAACACACATATCTATCTATCTACCAACATAACTACCTACCTGCCTCCATCTATTTGCTTACCTCCTGTCCAGATGTGGCTTGTAACAAATTAGGTCATACCAAATGGTGAGAAGCATCAGGCTTTAGCCAAACAAGGCGTGCTGGCATGAGGTTCTCCGTGTCCTGGTAGGAGACCTCATCCATGTATCATATGATGTTTCCAACAAGCAGGTAGTTAGACAATGCCAGTAATCTATGCAGTTAGGCCCTTATAAAGATCCAGATCGGTCAGTTCAGCACATGCTTTCTGAAGTCACACAAACACAAACACACATATCTATCTATCTACCAACATAACTACCTACCTGCCTCCATCTATTTGCTTACCTCCTGTCCAGATGTGGCTTGTAACAAATTAGGTCATACCAAATGGTGAGAAGCCTCAGGCTTTAGCCAAACAAGGCGTGCTGGCATGAGGTTCTCCGTGTCCTGGTAGGAGACCTCATCCATGTATCATATGATGATTCCAACAAGCAGGTAGTTAGATAATGCCAGTAATCTATGCAGTTAGGCCCTTATAAAGATCCAGATCGGTCAATTCAGCACATCCTTTCTGATGTCACACAAACACAAGCACACATATCTATCTATCTATCTACCAACATAACTACCTACCTGCCTCCATATATTTGCTTACCTCCTGTCCAGATGTGGCTTGTAACAAATTAGGTCATAGCAAATGTTGAGAAACCTCAGGCTTTAGCCAAACAAGGTGTGCTGGCATGAGGTTCTCCGTGTCCTGGTAGGAGACCTCATCCATGTATTATATGATGTTTCCAACAAGCAGGTCCTTAGATAATGGCAGTAATCTATGCAGTTAGTCCATTATAAACGTCCAGATCTGTCAGTTCAGCACATGCTTTCTGATGTCACACAAACGCAAACACACATATCTATCTATCTTTCTACCAACATAACTACCTACCTGCCTCCATCTATTTGCTTACCTCCTGTCCAGATGTGGCTTGTAACAAATTAGGTCATACCAAATGGTGAGAAGCCTCAGGCTTTAGCCAAACAAGGCGTGCTGGCATGAGGTCCTGGTAGGAGACCTCATCCATGTATCATATGATGTTTCCAACAAGCAGGTAGTTAGATAATGCCAGTAATCTATGCAGTTAGGCCCTTATAAAGATCCAGATCGGTCAATTCAGCACATCCTTTCTGATGTCACACAAACACAAGCACACATATCTATCTATCTATCTATCTACCAACATAACTACCTACCTGCCTCCATCTATTTGCTTACCTCCTGTCCAGATGTGGCTTGTAACAAATTAGGTCATACCAAATGGTGAGAAGCCTCATAAGTTATGCTGGAAACCACACATAAATAATGTAAAAACTAAAATGTCCAGAACTATTGCAATACTGCATAAAACCAAACATATTTCAAATCAAAATTCACTTTTTATACTCTACTGTTCTTTCATAATTCCATACATGACCTATTGTGTGGAGATATGGGGAAACACATATAAAACTAACACACATCCAATTTTCATGCTACAGAAAAAAGCAATACGAATTATCAACCAAGCAGACTTTTATGATTCAACAAACTGTTTCTTAAAGTACATGCTCTGAAATTTAATGATTTAGTCGACTTACACATTGCACAGATAATGTATAGGGTACAAAACAATTCACTGCCTAACTGTATTCAGAGGCTATTTGAAATTAGAGACAATAAATATGAGCTTATAGGGCAGGGGTGGACTGGCATACATTACTAGAGTAAAATAATGAACTCCTATAAACCTGAACAGTGATTATATATGTGGTTTTTTGTTTGTTTTATTTAGTTCTTGACTTTGCTTTGGCATATAGAATGTGAGATAATATAAAAGGGTAGGCAAAATAAGTTAAAGCTTCAGTCTATATCTTATCGGTTTAAATTTATTTTGCTGACATGTTTATTAACAGCAAACTGTTGTTGTTTTTCTGTTTATATATTTATTCTTTTTGTTTATGTCATATAAATGAAATAACCTTCCAATTCAATTCTAATTGAATTCACATCGGATTTAGGTAAATATATGTGTTTAAACAGTCTTACCAGGAATGAACTTGTGCCATCTCTGGTCAATATTGTAGTGGACGCAGTTGTTTCCACACGGGAATATGACTGTTTGATCATCAGATTATTTGTACCAACGCCAAATATGAAGTGGGACTGTGTGCCACAACTGCAGCCATAGCTAACTAGCTAACTTTGCAGTCTGAAAAGAAAGGATAAAATACACTTTCACTACAAACAACTGCTACACCGTAAAAACAACTAACGATACATTTCAAATATTTCGTAGGGCACGAAAATGTCAGTGCGAAAAAATGACAAAATAAATCGTTCGGCTTGATTGGTGAGTTTTCCAGTAATGAAGCTGGATATCCTGATCGCTAAGAAACTACTAGTTACCTAATTTAACGACAGCTAAATTGACAAGTTACTATCAAAATGTGTAGTTAACACAGATATACATGTGTACATATGAATATTGGTGACCTTGTTTGTTTTTGAGTGAATGATATTGTTAGATACGTTATAGCGCATATATCAGGCGTACTCAACTAAATTTGTCCACGGTCCAATTTTGGCAGATACCTGTGCCCCAGGGCCGGCGCTAGGGGGGGGCAGAGGGGTGCATTGCCCCCCCAAATTGTGTCTTTGCCCCCCCAAGCACAATGCAAGCAACGGCTTTTTTTATTACCTCTGAACCAATCACAAAAATGCATTTTGCTTTACAGCGTGAAGATATTTCCTTGCTTATTCCTGATTGGTTCTTTGAGTCATATAAAAATCGGCAGACCGCCCCAAACGGTTCAGTTCGGCAGTATATGTTCTGTTAGTGTGAGTGAAAGACAGGTATACTGGTAAACACTCTTCTGAGTTTAAACTGACTTCCACATGGTAATATTTGCTTAACTGTGGTTTTTCGTTGCATTAATGTTACTCACCTCTTACATAGGTGTTGCTTAAATTATTTTATTAGCCGTTAGCGGTTAGGCTAACTTGGTTCTCCTAAACCTGCGCGAACGGCGGAAACGTTTAAATACTTGCCGCGCAGTGTTGTCCGAAACGATATGTGGTAATAAAAAACAGGGGAATGAACATTTACCTGACGAATTTTAATGTTGCTTTTTCAGATTTGAAAAGTGCTGGAATTTAAGCTAAAGTACTTGAAAATGTTGAAATTGTAACTACTTCGTTTCACAACAAATATCTGTCTGAATGAACAGTTCTCTTGTCTTAGGTTAACAAATACGAGCCTCTTGTAATTCCAGGACGAAACATGAGAGAACGTGAAGATGTTAAGATTGGGCGTTTTGAAAGTGTGATAAAAAAGCGAATTATTTTGAGTATATGTATAAATATTTAACTTAATTAAGTTTAACGTGCTGAGAAATATTGAACTGGACCTTTAAAGTGAGGTACAAGTGCTTTAATTCCACCTTGTATGAACCCGGCAAACATGACATTGTTCATTGCGCTGAGGTGCGGCGCGCGCGAAGTTGCAAAATTCGAGAGGTGCACGACACCGCGCGAGGCTGCTCTTTCCCCTGTGCAAGCCGTCGCGGCTCATGGTTTAAACCACATATGTCAAAGTCAAGGCCCGCGAGCCAGATCCGGCCCGCGAATTGATTATCTATGGCCCCCTGGATGATATTGAATTACTATTAGAACCGGCCCGCAGGCCACAGCCGCCCGATGGTGTTTTGTACGCAAACACTACATTCCCCACAATGCAACGGTAGCCCACGAAGTCACTGCAGCGCGAAGCGTCGCGAGGGTCCGCGCGGCGAAAATGACGTAATCGCAGTGGCTCCGCTAGCTCAATGTACAAAGTCATGTTTGCAGGGTTCATACACCTTTATAAGGTGGAATTCAAGCACTTGTACGTCACTTTAAAGGTCCATTTCAATATTTTCCAGCACGTTAAACTTAAATATGTTAAATATTTATACATATACTCGAAATGATTCGAAATAATTCGCTTTTTATTCACATTATTTAATGGTTGTTTATTTTCCCCAATCTTAACGTCTTCACGTTCTCTCATGTTTCGTCCTGGAATTACAAGAGGCTCGTATTTGTTAACGTAATACAAGAGAACTGTTCAGTCAGACAGATATTTGTTGTGAAACGAAGTAGTTACAATTTAAAACATTTTCAAGTACTTTAGCCTAAATTGCAGCACTTTTCAAACCTGCAACACAAAGCAACATTAAAATTCGGAGTCGCGCACTATGGTCACTCGCGAAAGTATAAACCTAAATCAGCAGTCAGAGCAGACATCAACGTTCAGCTATCCCCCTTCTCAAAAATGACTAAACGTAAGGTGGACACTGAGAACGGGTTTCAAGCCAGGTGGGAGGCAGAGTACATGTTCACGGAGGTAAAAGGTAAACCTGTGTGTCTTCTGTGTGTCTTCATGTGATTTTTCTTTGAAGGAAGTTTGCTTTTATCTGTTTGCCTGTTGAAAATGCTTTCACTTGAAATTACTGACAGATCCATAAGAAAATAGTGCTTTATTCATTTAAACATTAAATAATATACACTGTGTTAGGTCTTGGTTCAATAGGCTATGTGCAATCATTTCAATATGTTTTAATAAACATTGAACCAGTCCGGCCCTCGGCTTGTAGCAAATTTGTTTTTTTGGCCCTCTGTGTTTTTGACTTTGACATCCCTGGTTTAAACGATTCCTCGCCATCACAGCCAGTATTGTTATACTGTGCATAAATATTGTACCAGTACGTTTCATAACATCAATAAAAACTTCAATACTTTACCAGATTTTTTACCATTAAAGTGCAGTAGATAGATTTCTTATTTTATGTACTTTCATATTTTTTTCTTTTTCAAAATAGAAATGTGACGAATACTCCCTTTTATAACAGAATTTGTATTCTTTTGTTTTCTTTATATTTTAATTTCCCAGTAATATAAATATTCTCACTCATTCCTATTTCCATGTTTGAATATTCTCAGTCTGTGTATAGGTACATTTGTCAGCCTTTCAAGAAATAGAGTTGTTCTATTAGTAATGGCAGTATTGAAATGAAATACAATTAGATAATCTTTGTTCTCCATTTACATAATCAACATGTATTTTTTAATCATTGTGTTTTAAGTTTTAAGTTCGAAAATGTGCATTTTTATTTCTTTACCTAATACATCACTTTAAGCCAGTATCAATAGTCATCATTCATGCACAAATCAAGCCTTGAATATATTTCTGGCTTCATAAACATGACTATCAACATGCCCCCTCATTATGTTTTACTGCCCCCCCAAGCAAAGCAGTCCAGAACCGGGGCTGCTGTGCCCTGAGGTCCGGTGCGGAGGGGGTGACGAACGTAACTTGTTGACCGGGGGGGGGGGGGGACGACGGTGCGCTAACGGTGGAGGCGTTTATACTTTCGCGAGCGTCACTGCAGTGTTCTCCGAAACGATAGGCGTTTTGTCCGAAACGATATGTGGTAGAAACACCCCTCAAAACAGGGGAATGAACATTTACCTGACCAATTTTAATGTTGCTATATGTTTCAGGTTTGAAAAGTGCTGGAATTTAGGTTAAAGTACTTTAAAATGCTTGAAATTGTAACTACTTGGTTTCACAACAAATAGCTGTCTGAATGAATAGTTCTCTTGTATTAGGTTAACAAATACAAGCCTCTTGTAATTCCAGGACGAAACACGAGAGAACGTGAAGACGTGAAGATTGGGCGTTTTTTAAATAAACAACCATTAAATATCACATAAAAAGCGAATTATTTCGAGTATATGTATAAATATTTAACTTAATTATGTTTAACATGCTGGGAAATATTGAAATGGACCTTGAAAGTGACGTACAAGTGCTTTAATTCCACCTTATAAAGGTGTATGAACCCTGAAAACGTGACTTTGTTCAATGCGCTGAAGCGCGGCGCGAAGTTACAAAATTCGAGAGGTGCACGACCTCTCGAACCGACAGCGCGCGAGACACTCGCGCACACGCGGAGCCACAGCGATTACGTCATTTTCGCCGCGCGGACCCTCGCGCCGCTCGCGAAGCGTCAACCAGGCAGGCTTGTTGTTGAGCGGGGTGGCGAACGTAAATTGTTGAGCGGGGGTGGCAAACGTAACACACGTGACGGAGTGTTTTGTCAATAGCCCTGAAATAAATGCTACGGTTTTGTTTTGGTCCGTATCCAGTTAATCAGGAATGAGATTGGGTCCGGACAGGACTGCGTTCGGGTCCGGATCCGGACCGCGGTCCGCCAGTTGAGTACCCCTGGCATATATGATTCACCTAACTAGCGAACTTATCTCGCTAAATCAGGCCACACCTCTAGCGTCCATTCTGTTTACAGTAACCAATGTGTTACCCCGGCAACCACCTCAAGGTCACTGGGCAATACTCACGCGGACTCACTACGTAATCCACCGTGTAGCGCGTGAGAGACGTTCCACAAACACCCTGGCCGATAACTGAAAACCCGCTAAGCAGAAACGGTACATTTATTTAAGTATTCATACACTATATTAAGGTTTTATAAACCCACCTCACAGTTTATGCTACATAAACCTTTCCCATCCCCTTAATAACCATTCCCACACTGTTATGTGCCTGTAGGGTCGCCACCTTTCACAAATCAAAATGACGGAGGCCACCACAGGCCGTGACCAACAAGTTATGTTGTTTTTTTGTAAAGGGGTGATCAAAAAAGCAAATTTTCATGAATAAAATTAAATACTTTTTAATTTTTTTACTTAAAAAAGAAAGTGAAATGAACTTTTAAAATATAAACTAAAGAAGTTGAGAGCTGAATTTAACGGTATATAACTTTTATTTTTTTTAAACTGTGTAAATGTGTGTGTCGTGGAAATTTCCTGAAAATAGATGAGGACTCAGACGTGGTTAAAAGAGAGTTTTATTAAATAAGTAAAAGCGTGAGAGTCTCGTCTAGAACAAGGACTCTGAGGAGAGAGGGCAGTCCAATCTCATTTATTCCGTTGTCATCACATCTTCACAGTACATTTGGGCAATATAAACATGCATTAAATGTTGTGCTGGAGTTCTTGGGAGGTGGCAGCGTTGGCATTACTGGAAGATATTGATAATGGCCAAATTCGCAGAGAGCGCGTTTTCCGTGACCATTATGATTTTTTTGGCCCATGATGATAACTGCCTTATAAGCCGTTTCAGATTTCCAAGAACTGTCCTCTTGTGCTGAGTTGGGTCCAGTTTTGGAGAGAGAAACGCGAGGAGTCGCGCATTGCCAGTTCCTTTACAGGTCTGACAACGCTCGGCTTCCTGGCGACTGGCTCGTTTCAAAGAGAACTGCCAGCCCGGCCGGGGATATCCCAGTCATCTCTGAGCCGGACCATGCCAGCTGTTTTGGATGGGATCATCTGCATGTCAGCTAGGTATATAAAGTTCCCATATGAAGCGGTTGACCAGGCAAACATTAAAGCGCAATTTGCAACGATAACCGGTTTCACTAATGTAATCGGAGCGATCGACTGCACATTTACAAAGGCACCATCTGAGGAGGAATTTGCTTATGTGAATAAAAAGCTCTTAAATTCCATAAATGTGCAAATAATCTGTGATGCAAAAATGTGCCTTACTAATGTAGTGGCACGTTGGCCTGGATCAACCCAGTGATTCGTACATCCTTACAAACAGCAGAAATTTAAACTTCCCAGAGTCCCAGAACTGAATGCCAATTGCATGGCCTTGCCTTGCGCACGTCCTTTCCATTGACTCATAATCAGGTCGTAATCTGGTGCACTTTTTTTCCAAAAGGATGAGATTGTTCTATCTTTAAATCTTCTATCTCTCAGGTTCTGTGGGATCCTGTGGGATTTTATTGTGAAAAGTGGAATCCTGTGGGCACTGTATTTTGAATAGTTGGATCCTGTGAGCATTTTAAATAGTGGAATCCTGTGCGCATTTTGTTTTATTTTGAGATGTGGGATCCTGTGGTCATTTTATTGTGAATAGTGGGATCCGGTGGGCACTGTATTTTGAATAGTTGGATCCTGTGAGCACTTACTTTTAAATTGTGGGATCCTGTGGGCATTTTATTGTGAGTAATGGAATCCTGTTGCATTTTAGTTTGATTTGTGGCATCTTGTGGGCACTTAATTTTGTGTGCATTTTGTTTTTTGAATAATTTGTAATTTAAATTTCTTTATACTTATCATAGTGTTGTCCGTTGGATAATAGGACTGAAAATTGTTTGCACTTTATGGTACAGGTTGTGACTGTCCTTGTGCTGTGAGGAAGTATGTTCCTGAGCTCAGCTGATCTTTTTGCAAGTGTGGATGTGCACTTAAATACACTTTGAAATCGATTAAAACAACTTGTGCTGAATTTGGTTCATGATTCATCCATGCATTAAATAACTGAAAATAACTAAGTAACTTTTACTCAAATTACATTTTAAATGAAGTAATTTTGTACTTTTACTCGAGTAAATTTTGAGATGGGTAATTTTACTTTTACTCTGAGTAGATTTTAGGCAAAGTAATGATACTTTTACTCAATTACAATTTTTCAGTACTCTTTCCACCTCTGGTCTGGACCCTTTTAGGGTTGCTCAAGCACCCCTAATGAGAGCTTTTACCCTAGAGCCATCACTGCACTAAATACATGTAAATAACTGCTACAATGTAAATCCCCAAGCCATGTGAAATATAACCCATGTAAATAATTCCCACGTGCAATATGTGCAATATTTGTAATATGTGCAATACTTGTAACATACATTGTAATATAGCTTGTGCAATATTCAAAATATCACGCAAGCAATCTACGAACCATGTATATGTGGCACTACCTCAACTTATAGATTTATGTTTTATGTTGTGTGTGTATTTACTGTACTGGCAAACACCTTGGATGAGAATCAAATTTCATTGTAATGTAAATTATAATGACAATAAAGGCGATTCTGAAGTCTTTTTTAATCGACGTTTGTTTCTAATAAGCTGAATAAATGTTCAAATCATTGAAAATATATAATTAAATATAGAGTTTAACAAAACAACCCCCACTCCTTACTAAGAAACATGTGCAGTATGTTTTAGAAATAGTGACGTGTTTGGCAGGTTGCTCCAACTTCACCATATACAATTCTGATGCCCTCTGCATCAACTTTTCCACTGAGAAAGTAATTATAAGCATCTAAATTGCAGTAAGCTTTCACTGCCTCTCTGGTGTAAACACACTGTTTCAGCAACATAGTAATGATACACATCTGGGTTTGTCACTTCAGATAAACATTTGGAAACAGTGGGGAAAATGCCTTAAATTCTTCACGTCTGAGACTCAGTTTTGTTTTCTTTCATCTCTGTGATCTCCCATCACATTCTGTCTTTCCATTTAGTACAATCTTAATGATGCATAAGAACAATCAGACCATCTTGTTGATTCAAAAGCTTTATTAGCATTAGAACTTCACATTAAACATTAAATACATGAAATTACAACATCTTAAATATCTTTTAAAGACAACCAGATCATACAGAATTCAGAAACAATGACAAATACAGTTTGAGCTGAGCCACTACAACACTGCCAGCTAACACACTTCAGAAACCGGCCATCCATGAACCCACCTACACTCTCACAACACTCCCGTTAAATGCTTCAACACTAAAAGAAAACAAAACAGGTATTTCCCCGATATACCCTTCAATAACTAAGGGATCATTTAAACACAAGATTGTAACGGTGGCGTACCCGAAGGTAGTGAGGGATCCATACGCAGGTGGAATAACAGGAGTTTTAATCAAACACAAGGACTGAGCAGACCCCGTAGGGAAGGCAGGCAACAGTACAAAAAGGGCAAGGCAAAAAGGAGAGTCAAAAAACCAGGCAGAGAGTCAAAAAACCAGGACAGTCCAATAGCAGCAGGCAGAGGTACAGAAGGGCTAGGCAAACAGGCGTAAGACAAGAGGGCAGAGCTAGGATCGGTAACCAGGAATGCAGACAGGATAGTAAATACGGCTTGGTAATGCTACACGGGGAGGCAATACTTCGCACTGGTCTGTGTGAGCAGAGTCCTTAAGTAGGGCGTGTATGAGTAGCCGATCAGGTTCAGGTGTGCAGATCAATATTCGGGTGATGGCGCCCTCTGGCGGTCACGGGCGTGATTGCCATTCCTGACAAAGATCCTCTCTGACTGAGGAAAAAAGACAAATCAGGTAGGGGTTGTTTAAGTGCATTACTGCCAGTCAAATTACTGGAGCAATTTGATATTCAGTGCCTGTACTTTTGGTGAAAGCTTGGTTGAGTCCAGGTCCATCAGGATTTTCTGGTACACCTCGAATGTACGCATGCTTTTTGGATAACTCAAGTTGAGTGTGTAGATGAGCCCATAAAGCATCACACATGTATGGCTGACACTCTGCAGGTTATGGAGAACTTCCACACCTTCCAGCACAACACCAACATCAGCAAAGCGTCCATTACCATCAGGACCATGACCCTCTGCTCGGCAACATCTGCTCAGCCTCTCTGGATTCAATGTCCTGGAACAGAAAGAACAGGATGATGAGCTGTGTGACCCTAACCTGGACCACCAAAATCTAAGCAGCTCATCCTTAGGCCAACTGAATGTTAATTTGAAGATATTTCTTTAAAGCAGTGGTGTGCACAGACATTTTGGGGGGCAAGTACTCGGGGGGGTTGAAGGGCACTGTTTAGCGCACGTGGTACACCTAATTATAAAAAAAATTACAAGCACAAACCTCTCCAACCATCTCTCCCTCTCTTCTACAGTCTTCCTTCTCTACTCACCTCTTCTCTCTCCTAAGCTCTTGTAGGGGTAAGGTTTATTCTCCTTCTTACTCTCATCACTGGAATAATAGACTTGATGCACAGGCTCCACTACATCCTGACAGGAAGACCTTCATTTCCTGCGTATACTATAAGTTTAAGTGATTAATCAGGTGTGCAGTACTACTCTTGAATATTTTGCACTTTTCTGCCAAGGTGACAATAAATAATCTGACAATTATCATATGATGGAGTAGTGTTGTTCTCACATGTTTGAGTTGAGCCTGGGCACCTGATAAATCACTTAAAACAGTAGTATGGTAGAGGAAATAAAGATGCAGTCTTCCAGTCAGGAAGTGGTAGAGTGTGTGCATCATACCCGTTATGTCTAAAGCTGACTCACATTGTGTTTTGCAAATTGGTCACAAAACTTTACCTTGTGACGTAATAAACAAGGGAGGTGCTGAGCAGCATTGAAAAGCTGAAATGATTCAACTTTTCAGCACCCGTAAAGAAGTGAGCTGTCTTGTCTTGGCCTAAGAGAGGACAGTAGGAGTGAGAGGAAGGTTGGAGGGAGGATGATAAAGAAGAGAAAGAACCAACCTTTCCCTAACCTTCCCATGTCTCTCCCTTTACTCCTCGACTGTTAGAAACACCCCCTTCTAGTCAATATTCAGCCCCAATGTGAAATGGACATACCACGTATTCTTTAACCAGTGTGCCCAGGTCTTCATTGAGGTAGATGCTCAGACAACTCAGCACACAATCACGCCTCACATTGATGTCTTCATTCTGGGAAAACAAACAAACACATATGATTCATGCTTGTTAGTGTCAGAGACTCACTAAAACACAGGTGCTGAGGCTAACAAAGTCAGTGACATTTCCCTAGTTGACCACCCCATCTGTAAAACACTCCAACAAAGTGATTTGTACTCACGACTAAGCTTGCAAAGCACATTGACACCCCCCCAAAAAAGAAATTTTTATATTGCAGATTTGCACGAATCACAGAAACGCCATATTGTGCATTCACACCACAGAATTTTGTCAAAATGTAATGAGTTTGCACCTACCAAAACACCTCCGTGGCACGAGTTCTCAGGTTCACCTTTAAATAAGCCAGTCCCACCAGGATTTCGCGTGCCTTTTTTGTGATTGTTGCGGGCTAAAATGTTTGATGTTGCGGGTGTTTTTCAAAAAATTTGCGATGGAAGTTGCGGTGTGTTTTTGCTTTTTTGTGAGTACATTACAATAGGGAGTAAATGTTGTATGGTTTCCTCTATTTAGTAGTCCGTTTTAATTATCTATTTACCTATTTAATCAGGGTTGCCAACTTTTCAAGATCGCTTGGAGTGAGATTTGAACCTGGAGGGGGTGGCGAACATTAATTGTTGACGGGGGGCGGGGTTAGCGAACGTAAGTTGTTACCGGGCGGCCTGTAAAATGGACACAAATTAAGTATTATATCGAGATCGATCGCCAGTGGTTGGCGCCAGAGCGAACTAGTAACTCATAGATATGGATCAGAGATAAATAAACTTTATCTCAGTTTAAAGTTTAAACTTATAAACTTTATCTCAGACCCTCGCCGCTTGCGTGCGTTGCAGCGACTTCGCAGGCTACCGTTGCATTGTGGGGAATGTAGTGTTTGTGCGTGCAAAACACCATCGGGCGGCTGTGGCCTGCGGGCCGGTTCTAATAGTAGTTAAATATCATCCAGGGGGCCATAGATAATCAATTCGCGGGTCGGATCTGGACAGTTTACCCCCGCTTTCTTGTAGTGTACCGGGATACTGCTTTTCCCGATCTTTTTGCCGTTATTTTCGTCGCTCATGCTGCTTTCAGTCTGCTCCTCTTGAACGTATATACGGAAGTAAGGCGGGAGTTTGTCGACGTCACATCAATACGACATCAGTGATTGGTCAAATTTGCGGGAAAGTTGCGGTGATTGGCTGAAGTTGCAACACCGCCCTGAATTCGCGGGGTTTGCTTGAAGTTGCGTTGAAGTTGCAAATCGCAACATCGCGACTTTCTGGAGGGTCTGATAAGCAGACAGCGCCTAACTTATTACAAAATGAGTATGCTAAATGTTGTGGACAAAGAGAATGCTTTCCGGCTTGCTTTGCAACTGATATAACTAGTAATTTTAACCGGCATGAAAACCAACCGCAATGGGTTTAATCCAGTATCAAACTGTATTACCAAACTAGCTAAGATGTCGTGAAAAAGCAAGCCTGTTCGCTGTGATGTTAGCATGTGTTGGTATTGTCTTGTCCAGCAACATGACCGACACAAAACTACTTAAAATAATCAAGAACTATATAAATACATTTACATTGATGTGATGTGATATAAACTGCACGATTACAACACATTTGAATGTAATAAAACAGGATGTCTCGGACTGCTTACCGTGGCATGGACGACTGCTACCCACATGAACCTGCCTGCTGGAGACCCGCGGGAGAGCAGCGCATTTCATTTCTCATAACTTCAATGAAAACCAGTCACATACATTTTATATAACAGAATCTTGTTTGATTTACAACTGTAATTATTTCAACTGTGTAGGTATAAATTAACTAATTACATTCAATACATTTTAGAATTGATTAGATTATGTAGATAATAATTAATGTTAAGGCAAATGAGTTTTTTAATAAAATCAAATAGATGTAAATGCATAAAACTTACCTCTGCCATGAATCATTTCTGTGAGTGTAACAAACTAAAGACAAAAAATACTAAAAGGTCTGTTTGTGTAGTATTGCTTTTAATCTGTCAATAGAGCATTTACAGACTTTCAGAAGAGTCAAAAACACCACCATGGTTTCCATGGAGTCCCAGTTAAAACATGTATGCACATTTCACATCAGCTTTAGTCACATATTAAAAACTAATTAAATTATTGAAACACGTTGAAATTTCAGGACTAATATATTTACAGTAATCCAAAACACACAATAACTTGTATGTTCACTTTGTAAGCAAGTGTAGTCCATGCTTTCTGTAGGTCACGGAATAGAGGTGATGCTGAGATTTTAAGGTGGGTGTCATGTCTAGCCCCGCCTCCCTGTCAATCATGTATCACTTTTTAGTCCGTTCAGTCACGCCCCGTGTTACTTCCCCTTCAGCTGTGTCTCATTTGTAATTTAGTTCTGGTATTTAATCGTTGGTGTTCAGTCTTTGTGGGTTATTGTAAGGTGATGGTGCATATTATAGTGAAACTTATTGTGAAAGTAAAAATTATGGTGATCGTTTTGTGGTCTTGTGCAGTCTGTTGTGTTTTGGAAGTCAGATTTGGTTAATCTTTCTATATTTCTGTTTTGTTCATGGCTTCTCGTGTCTGTAGATGTCCGATTGTGTAGTTTGTTATCCAAGTTTTAGTGTTCTGTTATATGTCAGGTTGCTGGTCGAGTCTGTTGTCTTTATGTCTAATGATTAGTTGGTCATATGTGTGTTAGCCTGTTAGTTTCGTTAGTGTTATCATGCCACATTGTGCTCGTGCTGTTCGTGTGTCTACTGTCAATTTGTGTGCAAACCCATTTGTTAAAAGCCAATAACCTCAGAGACTGTGTCCGCTTCCTGATTGCACAACACCTGCCACGTTACAGAATAATCCACCATTAAAGGAGAGTGAGGGAGTCTTACGAGGTGAGACATTATCAGGAGGAGGATTACGGTTATCTTCCAATGTGTATCTTGTCTGAGGACTTGATTAAACAGGTTAAGGATGGTGAACCGTTTGAGCTACCCTCCTCGATTTGTCCCTCCCACGAGTTCAATGAGGAGGATAATTTGGAGGGGTTCATTCTCCAGAGCAGACAATTTTTTTTATTTATCCTTGTCTCAGCCCAGAGAGGAAATGAACACACTCGATGGGTTTTTTTAACTTCTTAGAGCACGATTTGGCAAGAGTGGATCCACTGTTGTTGATTTTGAATTTGGTGTATTCTCTGCTCCCGAGGTTGTTCATTTTACACCTAGAGCACACAAGAGAGGAAGTCTCAGCACAGGCACCAGTACCCAAGAAGGTTACCACAGCCCCAACTACTAAGAGACCTGCTACAAGGACAGAGCTGCAGGACGTTAATATGGCTGTTCAGTACGAGCCTACAGTTCACTGCTCCAAATCTGTAGCAGTACAGTGTACATCAAAGGCCAGCAGATGAGTGTCTGTGGCTGTACAATGCAGCACCGACCTGCTAACAAGTGTCTACATCAATACAGTGCTCAATAGGAACTGTTCTGGCTCATGTGCCCCTGGTGGCACCCCTAGAATCCCCAGAGGTACCAAAACATTTTCGAGGGGTACGGAGCATATTTGTATATGTGGTCTTTCATATATTCCCCTGTGTATTGTTATCTGGTAACGTTTCTTATGTTCAATTACCAACTACTATCTCTTATGTGCCGATCCACATTTACACTAACAAACTAATCACATTCATAACCAAGCAGGGACACTGATGACAGTTAGCCTCCTAGCCATGGAGAGTGAAAACATAAGTAAACTAAAATCATTCATGACTGATGAGGAAACGTCAAACGTCTGTGCTCAGAGTCTCCCACTACAGTTTACCTGTGTGAATGTGTTGATGTTGCTGGAGATGACTCCGCTGAGTAAAACTCTTCCCACACTCTGAGCAGTGATATGGCTTCTCTCCTGTGTGAATGCGCTGGTGCAGTTGAAGACTTCCCTGTCTAGTAAAACTCTTCCGACACTCTGAGCAGTGATATGGTTTCTCTCCTGTGTGAAAGCGCTGGTGTTCATTGAGATGACTCTGTGTAGTAAAACTCTTCCCACACTCTGAGCAGTGATATGGCTTCTCTCCTGTGTGAATGCGCTGGTGTTTTTTGAGATGACTCTGTTGAGTAAAACTCTTTCCACACTCTGAGCAGTGATATGGCTTCTCTCCAGTGTGAATGCGCTGGTGTTTTTTTAGATGACTCTGTTGAGTAAAACTCTTCCCACACTCTGAGCAGTAATATGGCTTCTCTCCTGTGTGAATGTGCTGGTGCAGTTGAAGACTACTCTGTGTAGTAAAACTCTTCCCACACTCTGAGCAGTGATATGGCTTCTCTCCTGTGTGAATGCGCTGGTGACATTGAAGATTTCCCTGTGTAGTAAAACTCTTCCCACACTCTGAGCAGTGATATGGCTTCTCTCCTGTGTGAATTCGCTGGTGTTTCTGGAGATGGCTGTGTGTAGTAAAACTCTTTCCACACTCTAAGCAGTTGTAGCTTTTCTCCTTTTCCATGTTTACTGATTTCAGCAGTCTGACATACTCCTCATAGATAAATTTGTTTATGTAGGTAACGTTTACGTGTTTAGGAAAGTGGACAGCATTAATTCCTATAGGAAAAAGACATGGCAAATTCATTGTGAGATGAAGATGAAACAGTCATGACAAAGAACCATTTGGGCTCTGCATAATGCTAAAGACATTCATTCTAAAGACATTCATTCTAAGGAGCCTGTTCAAAGACCAGAAAACACCCAAAACAAACAAGGCAGCATTATGTATCCTAATTGAAAAGGTACAATTGGGCCTACAGGCTACCTGTAGGCTCTGTGTGTGCTTTAAACTGTTGCTTATTTATCTGGATTATACTGAGAAATGTATCAGTCACAGGTTTAAAATATAACTCACCTCTTCAGAAGATCTCAAATGTCTCACTGTTAAGACAACTTCTTCAACATTTCTGTTAGACTGAAAATAATTAGAATAAAATAATTTTAAGTTTCCCCACTTCACATTTATTAAAAATGACATAAAAAGTAAAACATGCACATGTGATGTAGATCTAACACATCTACTTTATTCAAACTGTTCCTCAACATAGATCTCTGTGCCATTTCTTATTAAATGCCATGTCATGGGCACGTGTGCACCATAGCCCCCTAGTAATCACTAGTGTGTGTGTGTGTGTGTGTTCTAACTGCACAAATGGGTTAAAAGCAGAGAACAAATTTCGATCGCAGTGAAAAAAACCACAACTGACAGATATGGTACATTTACATTTTACAGATGACTACGACCTTTACCAAGACTACATGCACTCAGGGTGACAACATTAACATGCAAGCTTCAAATAATACATGTTATTCCCGTCATTTACTTTGTTTGCTCTGAAACATAGATAAATGGTAAGAATATTGATTTGAAAAAGACAAGAGATCTTGCAGGGTAACTAGATTAGTTTAGAGATCATTTTCTATCGTGTGATGGATATTTACAAAAAGAGAAACCGATTAACAATGGTAAAATAATCAGAAATCAAGGGCGTAAATTACATTTCAATGCGGTGGTGGGGAGACAATACACAGTAAACATTTTCTAAAGGAGTTCCTGAGGGGGCGTCAAAGTTTCTCCCAAATGTTGTTATTGTGCTTAGGAAAAGTACACCCATATATTTCTATCTATATGATTTTACCTAAACGTAAAAATACTTCAATGAATAACCAAACTAAATCAAATGTATGAAACATTACAATACATCCATTATAGCAGCATAAAATCAATTAAATCACACATTAAAGCTACTGTTGAACATGCATGAACATGGACATACTCTACACCTTGTTCTTTATTAATTAAGGTCTCTTTGTCTATGGTCTTGTTTAAGTCTATCTGACAGACTTTTTTTTTACTTTTTTCCATGTATCTGGTTCCACTGGGTTCAATTTTAAGGAAACACTGCATCTCTTTTCATTGTAATGCTGACGACACCCAGATATATGTCCCACTATTATAGAGATGCCCCTATAAAACCACTTCTGCTATGTCTAAATGATATTAAGGACTGGATGGCTTTAAACTTCTTAAATTTTAATGAAAAGAAAACTGAAGTGAAGGTGTTTGGTCCTAGAGGCGATAGAGCTTTTCCCATCGCTGCTCCTAGATCAGGGGTACTCAACTGGCGGACCGCGGTCCGGATCCGGACCCGAACGCAGTCCTGTCCGGACCCAATCTCATTCCTGATTAACTGGATACGGACCAAAACAAAACCGTAGCATTTATTTCAGGGCTATTGACAAAACACTCCGTCACGTGTGTTACGTTTGCCACCCCCGCTCAACAATTTACGTTCGCCACCCCGCTCAACAACAAGCCTGCCTGGTTGACGCTTCGCGAGCGGCGCGAGGGTCCGCGCGGCGAAAATGACGTAATCGCTGTGGCTCCGAGTGTGCGCGAGTGTCTCGCGCGCTGTCGGTTCGAGAGGTCGTGCACCTCTCGAATTTTGTAACTTCGCGCCGCGCTTCAGCGCATTGAACAAAGTCACGTTTTCAGGGTTCATACACCTTTATAAGGTGGAATTAAAGCACTTGTACGTCACTTTCAAGGTCCATTTCAATATTTCCCAGCATGTTAAACATAATTAAGTTAAATATTTATACATATACTCGAAATAATTCGCTTTTTATGTGATATTTAATGGTTGTTTATTTAAAAAACGCCCAATCTTCACGTCTTCACGTTCTCTCGTGTTTCGTCCTGGAATTACAAGAGGCTTGTATTTGTTAACCTAATACAAGAGAACTATTCATTCAGACAGCTATTTGTTGTGAAACCAAGTAGTTACAATTTCAAGCATTTTAAAGTACTTTAACCTAAATTCCAGCACTTTTCAAACCTGAAACATATAGCAACATTAAAATTGGTCAGGTAAATGTTCATTCCCCTGTTTTGAGGGGTGTTTCTACCACATATCGTTTCGGACAAAACGCCTATCGTTTCGGAGAACACTGCAGTGACGCTCGCGAAAGTATAAACGCCTCCACCGTTAGCGCACCGTCGTCCCCCCCCCCCCCCCCCCCCCCCCCGGTCAACAAGTTACGTTCGTCACCCCCGCCGCACCGGACCTCAGGGCACAGGTATCTGCCAAAATTGGACCGTGGACAAATTTAGTTGAGTACGCCTGTCCTAGATTATGGAACAACCTACTGCATGTTAGACAAGCCCCATCACTGTCCATTTTTAAACAACCCACTTTTATTCATTGGCTTTTAACATACCATGAGACTTTGTATGTGTTTTTAGTTTTTACTGTCTTACTTTTATTGTTTGATTTGTTCTATTGATTCCTTTTACAGTTTTAGTTAATATTGTTTTATCCATTTTTGCTATTAGTTGTTTTGTGTCTAAATGTTCAATTCTTATGTACAGCTGCCGTTCTTAAAGTGCTCTATAAATAAAATTGAGTTGAGTTGAGTACTGTAATAAAACCGTACAATATAACTAGCATATAAGCTTTTATCTTTGTAACAGGAACCACTGAGCTACTAAACAAAAGAACCAAATATAATTATATTCGTATAGTATCAAATAAGTAGCTACGTTATCTAGCTGGGTTAGTTAGCGCTACAACATCCATTATAAAAACACTTTTAACACATTGAATTTTCTACCAACTTAGTCAAGACACGAGATTCAACCGTGAGGTATCGGAACGAACAAAATAGTGTGGTTAAGATGTGGTTAAAAGGTGTTAGTGGTACGTATTACTAAGTTAAATACTTACAGGTCAACCAGTAGTCCAACACTTCCAAACACCAACACGACAATAGGCGCAACTGCACTAAACGCCCGATGCTGATATTGAGAATAAGGAAACCTGTGGTCTGTAATGTCCGATGGTGATGGTAGGTAGAGGTGGGCGGATCGATCCAAATATCGATACCAACGGTGATATTGATTTGGAGCAATACTCGTGTAAAAATATTAATACTCAATCTTTTTAACTCTCCCGCACACACCGACTGCTGCGTACGTGGATTCATCAAAGTCTCTTCTCTGTCTGTAAGAGCAGCGTTGCCAACAAGTATCCGTATCTGCAAAAGCAAAAGTCCAGGGGTGGAGCTAGATCTAGATCCAACTCCTCCCACCGTCCATAGTTTCTTTTGGACGGTCCAGGGGGCGGAGCTGCATCTAATCCAACTCCTCCTACGTGTCGCTTACGTTTTCTGACCAGGAAATAGAAATCCAATAAATTCACCCTTAAGACTGCTACCGTTTAGAGATCAAAATGTTCTTTAAATGTTCTTTAAATAACACAATACACGTTTTTTAAGTTTACAAGAAAACGTAAAAGTTGCCAACTTCTCAGTAAGGAAAGACGCTATTGGCTGTCCTAAAAGTCACAAAATGGCGTCATCGCCTAATTTGCATAATACCTTTTTTTTAAATACGTTTTTGAAGCTGTAAAATAATAACGTTGTGGGAGAGAAAAAATGATTAAAATACTCTAAATATGTTAGAGTGACTGACGGAAACTGTGTGAGTTAAATTCAGTGATTTATTTTGTATTACACTGAAGACGCATTTATATTTACATCCGGTTCTGTAAATACGGGGCGGGGTCAATCAGCGGCTTCTTTGGGCATGCGCAGTTCATTTGCAGCGTGGACGTGGAGCGGTGCGGGTCTGCTCTGACTGTCAGACTGCATTGTGAGTGTTGTGGGCGGGGTTCACGGCATCACCCGCTGCTCGCTGAGGACAGTAACTGAAGACCATGTGTGTTCATCTCCGAGTCTACAAAAGTCTCCAGTAACACCACAAAAAGTCGCTAAATTTGTCGCTACTCGCTTAAAATAGTCACACAGCACGGAGCAGCGCACCCGCCCCCTCTTGTCTTTAGTCTTTACGCCGTCACGTTGCTCAGCAACCATGCAGGTAGGCTCCGCCTGGCCCCGCCCACTCAGCGCTCTCCTCGAGTCGACACCTTACAGTACGGAGAGAGAGAGACACCACCGGAGTATTGAAATGTCTGAGAGGAAGACATGCGCCGTTTGGCTTTATTTTATTGCAGAAAATAAAACTACAGCAAGCTGTATAGTTTGAAACAGGGCTGTTAAATACAGTGGAAACACAACAACTGTGTTAGTTGTAATTAATAGGGAGAGTTATGGAGTTAATGGAGATAAATACATCCAGAACTCTTTATGTCAAAACATGCCTGCTTATAGTTTGAATTTAATGTGATAATGGTGAGGTGAAGTTAACTCTAGCTTTCTTATTCACAACTTCAGGAATATGGTGGGACCATTTAAGGTGGAATTATAGACAATAAATTGGTGATTTTAGTCCAAATGTGCTGTGAATTACTGCCTATCGTCCTTTCCATTACACATTTGCAAGAATAACATGAGAGGTGGTAAATATATCAAATCAAATTTATTTGTATAGCGCTTTTCACAACACATGTTGTCACGAAGCAGTTTTACAATCTTTACAGGATTTACAAGGTTAACAATCGTATGGGTCCAAATCCCTAATGAGCAAGCCAAAGGCGACAGTGGCAAGGAAAAACTCCCTATGATGGTGGGGAATAGGAAGAAACCTCGGGAGGACCAAGACTTAAAAGGAAACCCATCCTCCATTGGGCAGCCCGTTAGCACAGTCCGTGGTGCGCTGGGTGTACATGTATGTGTCTTCAATGTAATATACATGTACGTGTCTTCAATGTAATGCTTTATGAAACATCTTTCTGCTAAGATACTTGAGAGGTGTTACATGTACATGTACGTGTCTTCAATGATGCTTTATGAAACATCTTTCTGCTAAGATACATGAGAGGTGTTAAATGTACATCATGTACGTGTCTTCAATGATGCTTTATGAAACATCTTTCTGCTAAGATACATGAGAGGTGTTAAATGTACATGTACGTGTCTTCAATGATGCTTTATGAAACATCTTTCTGCTAAGATACATGAGAGGTGTTAAATGTACATGTACGTGTCTTCAATGATGCTTTATGAAACATCTTTCTGCTAAGATACATGAGAGGTGTTAAATGTACATGTATGTGTCTTCAATGATGCTTTATGAAACATCTATCTGCTAAGATGTGTTTGTAAAACAGCGCTTGTTATTGTGCCGGTCATCAGGTGCAGAATTTAGGCACATATTCAAGTTCTAATGCTGTTTTAAGCAGCAGAAACAACATGGTTGACCGACAAGAGTTGACCAAAAAGCTGTTTTAAGTTTAACTGGTAGATAAAAGTGTGTCTGTGTGTGTGTGATAAAAAATGGCCAACATTGATGTTCATCTGTGTGATGAACTCCCTCTTTCACTGAAGTGAATATCTTAACACTGAGGTATGTAAAATTATTTTCTTTAGCAATTGTTAGAATGACTAGAACATGTAATTACAAAATTATTGTTGAATGCATCAACTTATATTTTCAACTTGTGATGTCTTTGTTGTAGTTTTACAACATTGGATAATGATGTCAAAATGGCTTATGCACCGTGCACAGTACACGGGACTCAGCATTTCTGAAATGTTCACATATTGTGGAATAGTTACTTTTATGTATTTGATTCATTGCAATTTCTAAATGTTTTTTTATCTGTTTTTTTTATATATAACTTTTTTTTAAATAATTTTTTTTAATTAGAAATTTGGACACATACAAAGTACAGTGTGTTCATTAATTAGTTTCCATTTTCATTCTTTTTCAACCCCCCCTTCCCCACCGCATAACATATGCGTATCCACCCCTGAAGGAAAAATAATAATAATAATATTGTACATCTGCCCGTCCATCCCCTATACACAAACCACTGTTGTTATAACTAGAGATAACCAATATCTGAGTCCAGTACCATTACACATGTGCACACGCACATAATATACAAACACATCCATAAAGCAATACAAAATATCACTGTAAAGGGCAGTACATTTCAGATTAGGTCTTATACCAGTATTTTCAGTGTTGTAGATGAATATATGATCTATGAGAGATAAGAGGCTCAGGCATAGATTTAAGTTTAACTAAATACGTCAGAAGAGGCTCCCAAGTAGAAGTGAATTTGTTCTTAGAGCCTATAAGTGAATATTTTATCTTCTCCAAGCAGCCCCGGTTCTGGACTGCTTTGCTTGGGGGGGCAGTAAAACATAATGAGGGAGCATGTTGATAGTCATGTTTATGAAGCCAGAAATATATTCAAGGCTTGATTTGTGCATGAATGATGACTATTGATACTGGCTTAAAGTGATGTATTAGGTAAAGAAATAAAAATGCACATTTTCGTACTTAAAACTTAAAACACAATGATTAAAAAATACATGTTGATTATGTAAATGGAGAACAAAGATTATCTAATTGTATTTCATTTCAATACTGCCATTACTAATAGAACAACTCTATTTCTTGAAAGGCTGACAAATGTACCTATACAAAGACTGAGAATATTCAAACATGGAAATAGGAATGAGTGAGAATATTTATAATCCTGGGAAATTAAAATATAAAGAAAACAAAAGAATACAAATTCTGTTATAAAAGGGAGTATTCGTCACATTTCTATTTTGAAAAAGATAAAAATATGAAAGTACATAAAATAAGAAATCTATCTACTGCACTTTAATGGTAAAAAAAATCTGGTAAAGTATTGAAGTTTTTATTGATGTTATGAAACGTACTTGTGACGCGCGGCTCGCGGCGAAGGATGAGACACGGGATCCTTGCTTTGCGTAACAGACGTCACTATTTAACAGATATTGCGCAATAGCGCACGGAGAACAGAAACACTCACACAGCAACGTGTAGACTGTAGACAACGACGAGCACAAGACACTGCGCGAACGCACATTAAATGGACAGACCACATCAACCCCACGTGATGACGAGACGAGCCACAGGTGAGACGGATAATGACAAGACGCACCCGCACCCACGGAGCTACACTGACGCAGACGAGTAGACACAGACAACGTTAACACACGCCCCAAAAGGAAGGGTTCGGGGACCGTAGCGTGACAGACGCCCCCACCAAGGGCACTACCCGTCCCGGGGTGCCAACAGGACCGAGTGCCCCGAACCCACGTCGATGGGCGGATCCGAAGCGCCCAGTCCTGCGTCTGGGAGATGACCGCCCTCGGTGGAGAATCCGCCACGAACAGCCTAGAACACCCTCCCTGGGAAGACCGGGGAAAACACGTTAGACACATTTAACGGGACATTTACAAACACACAAACAGGAACATTAACACACAGAGGCACGAAAGGGAAAAGGAGATTAGGCAGACATACCAGACCCTCCAGAAAGTTGCGATGTTGCGATTTGCAACTTCAACGCAACTTCAAGCAAACCCCGCGAATTCAGGGCGGTGTTGCAACTTCAGCCAATCACCGCAACTTTCCCGCAAATTTGACCAATCACTGATGTCGTCTTGATGTGACGTCGACAAACTCCCGCCTTACCTCCGTATATACGTTCAAGAGGAGCATACTGAAAGCAGCATGAGCGACGAAAATAACGGCAAAAAGATCGGGAAAAGCAGTATCCCGGTACACTACATGAAAACGGGGATAAACTGTCCAGATCCGACCCGCGAATTGATTATCTATGGCCCCCTGGATGATATTTAATTACTATTAGAACCGGCCCGCAGGCCACAGCCGCCTGATGGTGTTTTGCACCCACAAACACTACATTCCCCACAATGCAACGGTAGCCCGCGAAGTCACTGCAGCGCACGCAAGCGGCGAGGGTCTGAGATAAAGTTTATACGTTTAAACTTTGAACTGAGATTAAGTTTAAAGTCAGAGATAAAATTTATTTATCTCTGATCCATATCTATGAGTTACTAGTTCGCTCTGGCGCCAACCACTGGCGATCGATCTCGATATAATACTTAATTTGTGTCCATTTTACAGGCCGCCCGGTAACAACTTACGTTCGCTAACCCCGCCCCCCCTCCCCGTCAACAATTAATGTTCGCCACCCCCCCCCCCCCCCAAAAGGTTCAAATCTCACTTCAAGCGATCTTGAAAAGTTGGCAACCCTGAATAAATAGGTAAATAGATAATTAAAATGGACTACTAAATAGAGGAAACCATACAACATTTACTCCCTATTGTAATGTACTCACAAAAAAGCAAAAACACACCGCAACTTCCATCGCAATTTTTTTAAAAACACCCGCAACATCAAACATTTTAGCCCGCAACAATCACAAAAAAGGCCCGCGAAATCCTGGGGGGACTGACATACGGGAATACATACGAAAACAGGAACGGACACACATGACAGTGGCGCCAGGCTGCGCGCCAGGAGGAGAGCGATCAGGGGAGAGAGACCGGGAGCTGCTGGGGCTGCAGGCGCTGCGGTGGGCGGTCCTCCTCCTGCCCTCGCTGCAAACCCTCCACCGGGCGCAGGGCGGCTGGCGGACGCGTCAGGTGCAGCGCGGCTGGTCCCGCCCCTCGGTGGGCCATACGGGAATCCTTCACCCGGGGATCTCCTTCCGGACCTGGCAGTGGGAGGGGCCTCCTCTGCTTCCATATCTTCCTCACTGCCACGGCTCCAGCTCATGGGCTGCCCCGAGCTGCCACCCCGGGAACAGTCCATGTCGCTGGCTGGGGAGCGCTCGGGAGACGAGCCCACCTCTGGAAACCTCCTCCTCTTCACCGTCCTGGCGGACAGTTCCGAGGGGGGAGGGCTCTCCTCTTCCTCCTCGGTATAGGAGCCCTCTTCCTCAGGGTATGCGGAGCACTCCGACGGAGGGTACTCCTCCTCGTCATACTCCTCTCCGCCTTCCTCCACGGTGGTAGAGGGACCTACGGGCGGAGGGATGTAGCCCTCCTCCTCGGTGTAGGACCCCTCCTCCTCACCGTAGTCTATGGTGGGATCGGAATACACTGATGGAGGGTAGTCCTCCTCCTCCCCGCCGTAGTATTCGGTTGGGGCGGAGCACACGGAGTGGGGATAGTCCACCTCCTCTTCTCCCTCGCCATAATCTATGGTGGGTGCGGAGCATATAGAGGGTGAACTGTCCTCTTCCTCTTCTTCCTCGTCCGGAGAGTCCGCCCCCTCGAACTCGCTCTCGGGGGTCTTCTCCGTGGAGCAGAGCTCGAGGGAGCCTACCCGCAGAGGTGAGAGGTCCTTGGAGGGAGAGGGGTGACGCTCCTTCCAAAACCGCAACGCGGTCTCGCGGAAATAGTCCGCCAACTCCTCAGTCCTGGCTTCCCGAGCCCGAAGCAGCATAACCGCACATAACGGATCCTGCTGCATCGCTTCGAGGGTGACGGGGGCTCCGCGGTGCTGTGCAGGGGAAGAGGCGTGGTGGTGCTTGCTGGGCCTCCTCCCCTTCTTAGGTCGGGTGGTGTAGCCTGGCATGGTTTGGTGTCTCTTGTCGGCTCGTCGTTCTGTGACGCGCGGCTCGCGGCGAAGGATGAGACACGGGATCCTTGCTTTGCGTAACAGACGTCACTTTATTTAACAGATATTGCGCAATAGCGCACGGAGAACAGAAACACTCACACAGCAACGTGTAGACTGTAGACAACGACGAGCACAAGACACTGCGCGAACGCACATTAAATGGACAGACCACATCAACCCCACGTGATGACGAGACGAGCCACAGGTGAGACGGATAATGACAAGACGCACCCGCACCCACGGAGCTACACTGACGCAGACGAGTAGACACAGACAACGTTAACACACGCCCCAAAAGGAAGGGTTCGGGGACCGTAGCGTGACAGTACTGGTACAATGCGGTATTTATGCACAGTATAACAATACTGGCTGTGATGGCGAGGAATCGTTTAAACCAGGGATGTCAAAGTCAAAAACACAGAGGGCCAAAAAAACAAATTTGCTACAAGCCGAGGGCCGGACTGGTTCAATGTTTATTAAAACATATTGAAATGATTGCACATAGCCTATTGAACCAAGACCTAACACAGTGTATATTATTTAATGTTTAAATGAATAAAGCACTATTTTCTTATGGATCTGTCAGTAATTTCAAGTGAAAACATTTTTCAACAGGCAAACAGATAAAAGCAAACTTCCTTCAAAGAAAAATCACATGAAGACACACAGAAGACACACAGGTTTACCTTTTACCTCCGTGAACATGTACTCTGCCTCCCACCTGGCTTGAAACCTGTTCTCAGTGTCCACCTTACGTTTAGTCATTTTTGAGAAGGGGGATAGCTGAACGTTAATGTCTGCTCTGACTGCTGATTTAGGTTTATACTTTCGCGAGTGACCATAGTGCGCGACTCCGAATTTTAATGTTGCTTTGTGTTGCAGGTTTGAAAAGTGCTGCAATTTAGGCTAAAGTACTTGAAAATGTTTTAAATTGTAACTACTTCGTTTCACAACAAATATCTGTGAAATATCTGAACAGTTCTCTTGTATTACGTTAAGTAATTCCAGGACGAAACATGAGAGAACGTAAAGACGTAAGATTGGGCGTTTTGAAAATAAACAACCATTAAATAATGTGAATAAAAAGCGAATTATTTCGAATCATTTCGAGTATATGTATAAATATTTAACATATTTAAGTTTAACGTGCTGGAAAATATTGAAATGGACCTTTAAAGTGACGTACAAGTGCTTGAATTCCACCTTATAAAGGTGTATGAACCCTGCAGACATGACTTTGTTCATTGCGCTGGCGGAGCCACTGCGATTACGTCATTTTCGCCGCGCGGACCCTCGCGACGCTTCGCACTGCAGTGACTTCGCGGGCTACCGTTGCATTGTGGGGAATGTAGTGTTTGTGCGTACAAAACACCATCGGCCGGCTGTGGCCTGCGGGCCAGTTCTAATAGTAATTCAATATCATCCAGGGGGCCATAGATAATCAATTCGCGGGCCGGATCTGGCTTGCGGGCTTTGACTTTGACATATGTGGTTTAAACCATGAGCCGCGACGGCTTGCACGGGGGAAAGAGCAGCCTCGCGTGCTGTCGTGCACCTCTCGAATTTTGTAACTTCGCGCGCGCTGTGCCTCAGCGCAATGAACAATGTCATGTTTGCCGGGTTCATACACCTATACAAGGTGGAATTAAAGCACTTGTACCTCACTTTAAAGGTCCAGTTCAATATTTCTCAGCACGTTAAACTTAATTAAGTTAAATATTTATACATATACTCAAAATAATTCGCTTTTTTAATCACACTTTCAAAACGCCCAATCTTAACGTCTTCACGTTCTCTCATGTTTCGTCCTGGAATTACAAGAGGCTCGTATTTGTTAACCTAAGACAAGAGAACTGTTCATTCAGACAGATATTTGTTGTGAAACGAAGTAGTTACAATTTCAACATTTTCAAGTACTTTAGCCTAAATTCCAGCACTTTCCAAATCTGAAAAAGCAACATTAAAATTCGTCAGGTAAATGTTCATTCCCCTGTTTTTTATTACCACATATCGTTTCGGACAACACTGCGCGGCAAGTATTTAAACGCTTCCGCCGTTCGCGCAGGTTTAGGAGAACCAAGTTAGCCTAACCGCTAACGGCTAAAAAAATAATTTAAGCAACACCTATGTAAGAGGTGAGTAACATTAAAGCAACGAAAAACCACAGTTAAGCAAATATTACCATGTGGAAGTCAGTTTAAACTCAGAAGAGTGTTTACCAGTATACCTGTCTTTCACTCACACTAACAGAACATATACTGCCGAACTGAACCGTTTGGGGCGGTCTGCCGATTTTTATATGACTCAAAGAGCCAATCAGGAATAAGCAAGGAAATATCTTCACGCTGTAAAGCAAAATGCATTTTTGTGATTGGTTCAGAGATAATTAAAAAAGCCGTTGCTTGCATTGTGCTTGGGGGGGCAAAGACACAATTTGGGGGGGGCAATGCCCCCCTCTGCCCCCCCCTAGCGCCGGCCCTGTCTCCAAGTGTATGAATTGCATCAAGTCACTCAGACATATAGATGTTTTGGGAGGACTTTTTGACTTCCAATGCAATAATATTCTTCTTCGAGCGAGTAGTGTTGTAAAAGCAGTAATGGTTTTGTGTCTGTTTATCCTATTACAGTCGGAGACACCAAAAATGGCTGCTATTGGGTTGGGATGGAGATTAATTTTGAGAGCTTCTGACAGAATTTTAAAAATCATAGACCAATAAGTTGCCAAAGCCGGACATGACCAAAACATATGAGTCAGGTTGGCTGGTACATTGTGACATCTGTCACAGCGTGCATCTGAGTTAGGATATATTTTGGCTAGTCTTTCCTTAGATAAATGAGTTTTAATCTGTTTTGATCAGGTTTTTATACACAATACACGGGACTGGTGCTCAGGCGTGTGTTTACATGCAGCCTGTTACAGTTGCTCATCTGTTGTTTTCCGCTTTTACTTATTTTCTTTATTTAAACATTTGTATGTGTAGTTGGTAACTTTGTGAATCTGTGCCCTCTCGATTCATGTTAATAGAGAGAGTTTATTTTTTACTTTTTTCACTCACGCAGCGCAGCAACATGTCTGCTCTGTGTACAGCCGGGACCAGCTGACTGCACTGAAGCTGGCCGACATAGCGGACTGTACAACACAAATCCCAGCAGAGTTAAGGAGGTGAACACACAGGGGAAGCAGAGGTGGAACTAACCAGCGCACAGCCAAAGTGAGAGTGAGACGATGGCGTATTATGGAGAAAAAAACATTTAAGCTGCACGTCACCTCCGTTGTTATGGGCAACGTGAGATTGCTGGTGAATAAAATGGATGAACTTACAGCATTAACAAGGAGTCGGCAGGAGTACCGGGAATGTAGTTTAATGTGCTTTACGGAGACATGGCTACATCAGGACATTCCCGATAACATCGTTTCTGTGGAAGGATTTCACTGTTCATGCCGACCGGTGCAGCGCGGCGAGTGAGAAAATGAAGGGGGGGGGGGGGGGGTGTCTCACTGTGCTTATTAATAACCGCTGGTGTCACCCTGGTCACAATACCATCAAGGAAAGGATCTGTTGCCCCAATTTTGAACTGCTTGCTCTAGGACTTCCATCTTATTATTTATTGTGGGAGTTCTCACAGGTCATCATGGTGGCTGTTTATTTTTCCCCCTCTTCAAACCCGACGGCAGTGTGTGATGCTATACATTCATCTATAACACGTCTCCAAGTCCAACACCCGAATGCCTTCATAGCCATTTCAGGTGACTTTAACCACTTCACTTTGTCAAAGGCACTACTGAACTTTTTTCAGTATGTGGACTGTCCCACCAGAGAGGAGCGAACACTGGATCTGCTGTACTGCAATGTTAAAGATACATACAGCTGCTCCCCCCTCCCCCCTCTGGGTAGATCTGACCACAACCTGGTACACCTCAGCCCCTGGTATGTGCCTATTGTTAAGAGCCAACCTGTGACCACGCAGACAGTGAGGAGATGGTCAGAGGAGACTCATGAGGTACTGCAGGACTGCTTCAAGACTACAGACTGGCCAGCACTCTGTGAGCCACACGGAGAGGACATTGACGGGCTTAGTGAGTGCATAACGGACTACATTAACTTCTGGGTGGACTCCATTGTCCCAACCAGGACTGTAAAGTGTTACCCAAACAACAAACCATGGGTAACAAAGGACATTAAGTCCCTCCTTAACAGCAAGAAGAGGGCATTCAGAGCTGGAGTCAAAGAGGAGGTGAGAACGATCCAGGGGAAGATAAAGACCACAATCACAAGACAATTACAGGAGAAATCTGGAGTGTAAACTCCAGCAGAACAACATCAGGGAGGTTTGGAGTGGAACGAGGACCATCACCAGTTTCAGGTCCAACGACAACAGAGTAGAAGAGGACAGTGAAGACAGGGCCAATGAACTAAACCAGTTCTTTAACAGGTTTGACACTACAGGCTCTGCCCTCCCTCATCCTGACTCCACTGCTGTCTGTTCCCTGCAGCCCCCTCCACTCACCCCCCCCCCCCCCCCCCATGATAGTCCAGCTCACACCTCCACCTCTCCACCACAAACCACCCCCACAGTGACCCTCACTGCTGACCAGGTCAGGAGACACCTCAATAGACTCCACACAAATAAGGCTGCAGGGCCCGATGGCGTGTCCCCCCCCAGGATGATTAAAGCCGGCGCAGGCCGTGTGAAGTCCTGCAGTATGTCTTCAACATGAGCATGAGTCTCCAGATCACATCCCTGTGTTGTGGAAGACGTCCTGCATCCTTCCTGATCTGAAGATGCCGCGCCCTAGTGATGTGGAATGGGATGTCACTTAAATTTTCTTGTGTGAGTCAAGGCAGGTGAGCGAATACTTTTGGCAATATAGTGTATATATATTCTGGAAGAATGATCAAAAATCCTCATAAACACACTCCTAAACCTTGTGGACAGCCTTCCCAAAGAGTTGAAGCTGTTCTAGCTGCAAAGCGTGGACCTACGTCATATTGAACCCTATGGCTTAGGAATGGGATGTCACTCAAACTCTTGTGTGAGTCAAGGCAGGTGAGCAAATACTTTTGGCAATATAGTGTATATATATATACAATGGCAACAACCCTCTTTTCTTTTTGTAAGGAAGCTGATATTTTATCATATTATACCATTAAAAAAATTAAACATTTGACACCAAAATCACTGGAACTTTAATGCATAGTACACAAATCAACCAAAATCAGAAGAAAAACATGTTTATCTGGCCCGCTGTGAATAAGGCCATCACTATGTCTGTGAAACTGCCTGTGAGTCTTTCTAAGATTGGTTTTCAATATAGTAGAAATGTAGAACAAAATCAATTATGTACAAACTGTATACAACTGGAATGACTTGGAATAGAAAACATTTTACAAAAAGAATGCTTTCATTATTATTATTATTTTTTTTTATTGTGAAGAATAGATACAGGTCATACAAGACAAGGAATAAGCATAGTTGAATCTTCATTTTTAAACAAAGAAGGATCCACAACACACTCATACACACCGACCGCCCAACTATCAAACCTAATACCACCTAAGTCACGAGCAAGTTGGCGGGGTTAAAGTGGTAAGAACAGGGCTGAATAGAATAGATTGTTTTAAAAAAAAAGGTGGGAGCGCGATAGTTGTACGTCTACTCCATGTGCGTGGCGACCGGAAGTCCCGCTTTCATTATTTTAATATTGTTATATAGCATACATGAACAAAATCAGTATGGGAAACAATAAACTCTTAAATTTATGATCCCATGTTCATTCGGTTCATCCAACTCTGTTAAACAAAGTACGGAGCAAACACGCATCATGAACACACTCTTTATGAATAAGAAACAAACTTCAAAGGGAGCTGCGAATAAATAACTAACATCGTGGATTGCACTGGATTAAATGAGCTCATGACTGCAGCTTTGTAAAAAATCCTTGCTGCCTTTGCAGTTTTGATAGCAAATCTTCAGACGCCCGTTCCAGCTGTGCATCAGTGTAATTCTTGTATTTCTCTGCGTCTTTGCTCTTGTAAGATACCAACAGCACCACCTACTGTCCGGGAGCGGTGTATTTGTACCAGTCGGTGTGTATTTTTGAGAAAATCTCTTCAGAAGGCACTCCTGATCCACTAAGGACAGTTGCACGTATTGTAGGTACGTATTTGTACGTGTAGTGTGAAGTATTAGAAAGTTGCTCTGCATTTGTTTGAAAATAGTATGATATTTGCGGAATATGTCCTGTTTGTTTACAACATTTTGGCAGCATTATACGCTGCACTCTCAGCACGTTATAGTTTTATTTTCTAACTCCCCTGAATTGTAAAGCATTTGTTATATAGCTGTTAAGATAAATGCTAAAGTTATGGTGTCACTGTTTTTCACATTAATCATTCTATAAGCTATACACAGTTATCTGTAAAACCATTTAAACTACCATGAAAATGGTAATGACTGTTTATTTAATGACTTAATAATAATAATTTTAATAATTAATAGTTAATAATTTTGTTCAACCTTAAACATTATGAATAGTACCCTAGCAAATTCACAGCAGTGAAAATCACATTATAAACCATGAAAATAACCTTGTTCGGTTTTCCCACCGAAAGGGCACTGACGAAACGGCAAACAGATATAACTCTTTGTGGATTTGTTTATTTTCTTTATTTTCAGGTTATTCCCACAGCTTTTAGGCAGCCTTTAGTTGGCTCTTAGTCAGCATTTAGGTAGCTCTTAGGTCATAAACCTAAAAGTACAACAAAACCGTATACATAAGTAACATGGTATAAATAAGGCCATACAGCCATGCTCATAAAAATGCAGGATACTTTAATTAACCCCAGGATTAATATAATATATAAACAATGCACAAATGCAATAAATGTAACATATAAACAGTACTTGGCAGGGTTAGCACAGTGCAATAACTAGCTGACCTAACATTTACCTGGTAAACCCATTTCAATATTTAACCGTAAATGCGTAGTGATTAATAATAATAATGATTAATATAAACACTTAACCGTTTTATCAAAGGCACAAATCCATAAATATAATTGTAGTCAAACAGTTGCGTTTACTCAATAGAAATCAAGCGCTAAACTGCAAAGTGTGCGGACTACATCTCCCATGATGCAACAGATAACATGCAGACGTGTGGCAGAACACAACTGAGTTGGAAAACACAGCACAAACAGTCCTTAAGCGGTGCTAACGTCGGTTAAAGCAGCGAAACGGTATACGCGCTAAACTCAGACTAAGCTATACGTATACGCATTTAAATTAAACCAAAGACAACGTTAGAAATCGCAGCTGAACGAGAGAGAGAGGTGACTTACTGGTGATGCGCCGCCGTCAATGATAAAACGCCATGTTCATAATCTCGCGCGAGCGCAACCTAAACATTGTTTGTGGCTTCTCATTGGACACCAACTGCTCACAATGAACTCGCATTGGACTATATTTAGAAGATAGCTGGCTACGTGCACCAATGGTGAGTAACCTCCCTGACCCGCAGTTACACAGTAATGGGTAAACACAACACCTCCCACTTGACTGAATGATCGCAAGATTCAATGAGGTCACACTTTAAAACACACTTTTTTTTTTTTTTTTTTTGCGGAGTATAGTGGCAGCGTTCGGCGTACACCACAAACACTTGTAACGAAAAAGGAGTCAAATCGTCGGAGGAATTTGATCTTCCACAGGAAGGACCACGAGCCTTCCTACGTCCCTCTTGATTATTACATAGGGTTTAGGAGAGCTGCTTTTCTTGCGGCTGCCTGACTGAGAAGCAAGACTGTACAAGTCGCAATGTCAGCATCCCGGACAATCCCCTTGCCGTCAGGGTACACATTCAGAACTCTGCCCAGGCGAAACTGACCTCTCAGGGCATTTGGGTCAGCTACCCAGACGAGATCGCCGACTCTGACATTTCTCTCCGACCGGTGCCACTTTTGACGAACGAAGAGGTTTGGCCCAGCAAGCTCCCTCCATTTGGCCCAGAAGCGATCCACCCCGATTTGGATAGCTCGCAACAGGCGCCAAGAATGGGTCTCTAGGGCGAGGCCAGACGTGTCTCCCACCATCGAAGCCCTACCCAGGATGAGGGAGTTTGGTGTCAAGTACTCGATGGAATTCTCCTGCTCTTGAGCTCTGGCATCGATTGGCCGTTCGTTGGTTAAGTTGGCAGCCTGGTAAAGGAGTGTCTGTAGTTCTCCCCATGTGAGGGAACCTGTGATCCCACCGAGGTTTGTGAGCGCCCTCTTAAGAAGCTTCACAGCAGCCTCTGCAGCTCCATTCCTGTGTGGTGCATCTGCCGGGTGGAACTCCCACTTCCACTCGGTTCCATGTTTTGAAGCCACATTTTCCATGGATAAGGTCTGCAGGCAATCCAGATGCTTGTAGAACTGCTGCAGGGCTGGTTTGGCGCCGACGAAGTTCGTCCCCCGATCGGACCACAGTTTCCTTGGATGCCCCCTTAGGGCGACAAAGCGAGTGTATGCCAAAAGGAAGCTCTCTGCTGACTGGTCATCGGTAAGGTCCGCATGGACTGCCCTGGAGGCCATACAGCAGTAAACGATTCCCCACACTTTCTTTGACGTCCTTCTTTTTACACTATCCTTAACCTCAAAAGGACCAAAGAGGTCAAGTGTGGTGAACTCAAAGGGGCAAGCTCTCTGGGTGCGTTCAGGGGGTAGGTCGCTCATGACCTGCTGGCATAGTTTGGCTCTTTGCTTTGCACAGGTGATGCAATTATTTAGCATCTTTTTGACGAGTTTTCGTCCCTGCGTAATCCAGGCTTTTTTTTCGTGTTCGAAGGAGAGTTGGAGCGATACCTTCATGATTTTCTTCATGGGCTTCTTTGACTAATAGAGATGCAAGCCTTGAACGGAATGGGATCAATGGAACGACGACTTTATCTTCGTCCAAACACTGGACTCTCCCTCCACAGACAAGAAGGCCTATGGTTGGCTCTCTTTGAACGACTAGGCGATCAAGCATCGAGTCTCGGAACATGACACCGTGCTGGGCCTCAAGGGCCAAGAAGTTAAAAGCAACAGCCCTTTCTTCTGCTGAGAGGTAAGTTTTTCCCTCCCACTTTAAGGCTTTAGGGGTCAAGGCGCGTCTGCTCAGCCAGGTGTCTACTGCTCTCTTCAGCCAGCCGACAGCCCCACATAGGCGTGACAGAGAGCTGAATCGCTTAGGCTCAACCAGATCCACAAGAGCAATGATGCTCTGGGCTGACCATTTCCTAAGCTGAACTGCAACTGACGTGACTGTTGAAGAGAACGCCTTCCTTTGAAGTGCTGCAACATCTCCTGTGACAGAGGAGAGAACTTCTCCGGCAGTTTTCACGGGCCAATTTTCAAAAGGGAGCTTGAGGAATGCAGGGCCTTCCTGCCAAGCTGATCCTTCAGCAAGATCTTCAGGGGGTGCTCCCCTCGTGATGAGGTCAGCAATATTTACTTTCCCTTCAACCCATCTCCAACTGTCGACGGGCCCGGCCATTTGGATTTCCCCTACCCGATTGGCGAAGAAAGACTGGTAGCCATAGCTATCCTTCTGGATGGCTCTAAGAATGGTCTGGCTATCAACTATGTGGACCCACTTGTCGACTTGAATGTAACAGTGCTTTTCGAAGTAGGACCTCAGAGGCGTTGCGAAGACAGCTCCGCACAGCTCTGCTTTGATGGCATCACCCTTTTGATCTAGTGGGGTTAGTTTAGCTTTAGACTCGATGAGTCTGACAATAACTCCACCTGCAGTCTCCCAGCGGAGGTACAGCACTGCTCCATATGAAGCTTCACTACCGTCTGAGAAGGTGACACCCATAGGGTGGCCTGTGGCTCCAGGGGGAGTAAGACTTCTGGAGAATCTTACTTTGCCGAGTCGTACGTACTGCTCGAAGAGCGTGATTGCAGCCTCGCGGAGATGCGGTGAGAGGGGGTCGTCCCAGGTATCTCTGACAGGACGATCCTTTCCTGCTTCCTGAAAGGACTCCCTCACTAGTATCACACCCTTTTGCTTGACGGGTGAGGCTAGGCCAATAGGGTCATAAAACCCTGCAATTTGGCTTAGCAGCATTCGGCGAGTGAGAGGGTCAGGAGTGTTTGCCCTGACCTCTTCCTCTCGTAGGTTCAACCCATTCTCATCTTTCCTCGCCGCCTCGAGAAGTTCACTGATGTCAACAGGCGGAGTTTGTCAGTTTCTAGCTCGTAACCTAGACCAAGTGCTTTGTTTTCTTCATCTCGCATTTGATTTGGAAGTATCAGAGTCTTAGGCACTGTTGCTTCAGTACTGAGACTGTTAGGTTCTTCACTCCTCCCACTTTGGCCATTTAGGACCCAAGGTTTAAGTGAGAAGCCACCTGCTTTTAGGATCTTTTCGACTCCTTCAGTCATCTGGGTTAGAGCTTGGGCGTCATTGTGGGAGGTCAATATATCATCGACATAGCAGTCCTCTGTCACGATGCGGCGCTCTGCAGTCATAGATGTAAACTGGGGCAGGTTAGCAGTCTCCCTCATAGCTACTTGGGCGATGCAACCAGCAGGTTTATCCCCAATGTTGACCCTGACCACAGCAAACTCGCTAATTTCTTCTTTGGGGTCATCCCTCCAAAGGAATCGGTGGAGATGTACTTCTTCATCTTTAAGCCACACAGAATTATACATTTTCCTGACGTCGCCAAGGGCTGCATATAATCCACTTCTGAATCTAAGGAGGACACCTCGGATGGGGTTAAGAACGTCAGGACCTTTATGAAGTAGATTGTTTAAGCTCAACCCTTTGAACTCCTGGCTACTATTCCAGACGATTCTCACTGGCGTGGAGCTGGAGTAAGGATTGGGAGCAACCAGGTGGCTAATATACCACACCGGACCATTCCAGTCTTTAAGCTGTTCTTTTGTGAACTTGACAGTGGCTCCTCTTGCCACCATATCATGAATCTGTTCCCTATATGCTGCCTCCCACAGTGGTTCTTTTGCCAGCCGAGCTTCAGTGTTTCGAAAGGTTGCTTCCACTGCTTGGCGGTTATTTGGCAAAATGGCTGGGTTGACTTTCCAAGGGTAAGCTGTATCCCAATGAGGAGCATCACTGTGCTTGTCTGTCAGGACATATGAGAGACAGTCCTTAATTTTTTCCAGGTCCCTTTCTTCTCCTAAGGTCATTTCTTGGCCACCCGGGGAACATTTTCCGCACTTGCAGCTTCCACATTTTGGGTTGCAAGCTGCCCCGATACTGTCCCATTTAAACCATTTAAGGACTTCTTTGTTTGTGGCAGTGGAGTTGCTATGAACCATCTGTCGCAGGTCCCCACCTGAGCTCACAAGAACTTCTCTGTAAAGTTTCGAAGAGGTCCTCATGGTTCGAGCAAAGTGGGTTTCAGACTGGTGGAGGGTCAAGTCCACAGACTCGAAGAGGTCGGGGTGGGTACCACCTACTGTTTTGCCAAGTGGTCCATCCCAGAGGATAAGATCACCCTCCATCTTCAATGGTTGTGGGACAAGCCGACCCTCTCTGTGACTAATCAACAGGTCGATGGTCTCAGGCCGGGTCAGCTCTGCTGCAGCGACATCCGGGAATATTTTCAGGAGCTGCTGCGGGGTGACAGGGTGACTGACATCGGCAATGCTTTCCAACCCATAGCAGACCACCTTGTGTTCTGCCACCGTTCCCTTGGTGGTCTTCACTCTGAGGCGAAGGGAGTACCTCTTGGTTCTGACTGTCTTGGTCATTCCTCCGACACCATGCACCATCAGTTGAATGCTCTCACCATTCAATCCGAGTCGCTGGGCGGCGCAATGGGTGATGTAATTTGTGTCGGAGGCGAGGTCTATTAATGTTCCAATAAGCTGACCAGAATTACTCATCACTTCTAGAATCATCATAACTACTGGATACTCTACTGGTGTTTTTCCAGCAGTGCAGGTTGTAGCAGAAGTCTTATTTGAGAAGGCCTCTCTAAATTCTTCTCTAAGCTCAGGGGCAACTTTATCCAGGAGCTTCTCCTGCTGGCTGGTGAGACCAAGACCTTTGCCATTTGCTCTTCTCCTGACACTTTGCAGAGGCATGGACTTGGGGCACAGCAGGTAGTGATGGAGCTCTTCAACTCGACAGTCTGCTTTAGTGCAGACAAACTTTTTGTTACTGCACACATTCTGCGAGTGAGAACCAAGGCACTGTGAGCACAGCCTGTTTGCATTGAGATGGCTTTTCTTGCTCTGAAGATCCATTCCTCGGAATGTGATGCATGCAAAAAGCCTACCAGCGTGGGCTGTGTCAGTACAGGCGGTGCAAGCATTCGCCTGTGGCTTTGGCTGGGACCCCTCTGGCCCGAGGTAGCTTTGGAATATGCCTTCTTAGCTACTTTGACCACAGGCAATTTTGCATAGGGAGTTGCCTCTTTGAGACCTTCATCCAGCTGGTCTAGTTCCTCCAGCAGAGCCTCCTGCTTCTGAAGGTAACGCAGCAGGCAGTCGAAGTGGGTTTGTGGACTAAATCCATGCAGAGGTTCTGCTTTATACTCAATCCACTTCTCCTTAAGGGAGCTGGGCAGCTTTCGTTCTAGTGATTGGGCGACCAGCCTGTTCTTCAAGACGTCCTCCTCTCCCAGGATGACTAGATTGCTCAGGGCCCTCTCCACAGCCTGGATTAACTCAATTGCCTTCCTAGGGTTATTTCCCTTCACGGGAGGTAGGCTTTCAATATCCTCAGCAATCTTGAGAACTATCCTTGCTTTATTTCCAAAACGATTGTTAAGGCGCTTGAATATCTCATCTGGGGTCGAACAGCTGGAAAGAACTAAGTCTCTTCTCCCCTTTTCACTTAAGCTTGCCAGCAGATGGAAACGTGTGACTCCAGCAGTTCTCATCGGGTTCCCTAGCTGTTCCAACTCTGCCCACTCTGCTTTCCAACGATAGTAGTCTGTCATGTCTCCTGAAAAAACAGGCAGACGCGTTCTTTCCAGACTGATCTGTGGCTTTGAGATGGTAGGAGTTTTAGGTGGTAGAGAAGCCTCGGAGACACTAAGCTGGTTGACTGTTTGCAGTGCATCAACTGCAACAGGTTCTGGTTTGGGCATCCGGCTCAGTTTTTTCCTGTTCAGTTCCCAGGCCCGTGCTCTGCTTTTAAGGTTATAAATTTCCTGCTTATGCTGAGTGACCTTGTCAGACACGAGACGTTCCCATGCTAAGACCTTCTGCTCCAATTCCATGGAGCCATCACGTAGGGCTTCAAATTCATGTTCTGGCATATCTGCAACGTTTGCATTTTCCACTTCCTTGCATTTTCCCTCTGTTCTTTCAATGTAGAGCAGAATCTCGGGTCTTGCAAACTTCTTGTACAGTGTTTCTCTGGTGAGCTGGACGGTGTCACTGTAAACAACAAGACATTGCTCGATTTTTGCGTTCGTGGTTCTTGCCTCTTCTTCCCTGTCATCCACATCATCCAGAGCCTCCAAGAGGGCTAGCGCAGTGTCATGCATCCTGTTAAAGTCAGCACTGAGTGCACGCATTTCATCAGCAAGAGCTCCTTTTTCCAAGACGTCAGCAGTGAGAGACAGCTTATTTGCTCTCCTGGTGAATGTAGCTTGTGCAGAGGACCGTTTTCCCTTTAGATCTTTCATTACGGCAGAATCCATTTTCCTTTGTTTTTGACGTTTAGAGGCGAAATTTATTTTAGAAGGATTTCTTCTTTTCTTTCGTTGAGGCACCGCAGTTTATGACTGTTCGGTTTTCCCACCGAAAGGGCATTGACGAAACGGCAAACAGATATAACTCTTTGTGGATTTGTTTATTTTCTTTATTTTCAGGTTATTCCCACAGCTTTTAGGCAGCCTTTAGTTGGCTCTTAGTCAGCATTTAGGTAGCTCTTAGGTCATAAACCTAAAAATACAACAAAACCGTATACATAAGTAACATGGTATAAATAAGGCCATACAGCCATGCTCATAAAAATGCAGGATACTTTAATTAACCCCAGGATTAATATAATATATAAACAATGCACAAATGCAATAAATGTAACATATAAACAGTGAAAATACTTGGCAGGGTTAGCACAGTGCAATAACTAGCTGACCTAACATTTACCTGGTAAACCCATTTCAATATTTAACCGTAAATGCGTAGTGATTAATAATAATAATGATTAATATAAACACTTAACCGTTTTACCAAAGGCACAAAGCCATAAATATAATTGTAGTCAAACAGTTGCGTTTACTCAATAGAAATCAAGCGCTAAACTGCAAAGTGTGCGGACTACATCTCCCATGATGCAACAGATAACATGCAGACGCGTGGCAGAACACAACTGAGTTGGAAAACACAGCACAAACAGTCCTTAAGCGGTGCTAACGTCGGTTAAAGCAGCGAAACGGTATACGCGCTAAACTCAGACTGAGCTATACGTATACGCATTTAAATTAAACCAAAGACAACGTTAGAAATCGCAGCTGAACGAGAGAGAGAGGTGACTTACTGGTGATGCGCCGCCGTCAATGATAAAACGCCATGTTCATAATCTCGCGCGAGCGCAACTTAAACATTGTTTGTGGCTTCTCATTGAACACCAACTGCTCACAATGAGCTCGCATTGGACTATATTTAGAAGATAGCTGACTACGTGCACCAATGGTGAGTAACCTCCCTGACCCGCAGTTACACAGTAATGGGTAAACACAACAAACCTTTTCCCCATTAAATATTACATTTTCTGTGATATGTGCTGCTCATTGAATAATTAATTGAAGCAATGTGTACAGCAGTGTTGCGAATAACGCCGTTAAAAATAACGGCATCATTTTGTCAGTAAGGGGATAATATAATTAATTACTTTTCCTGTCGTCACAACGCCGTTGACGTTACTGGTCATTAAAAGCGGTGCGTTACTATATATTGATATACTATGGCGTTATTTCACTGCCAATAGTCGAGAGCACATTTTTTAAGTGCGAGAGTGTGATTCACGCAGCTCTCACGGATTTTCTTTGTTCTCGCGCAAAATATAAATGTGCTCTCTCATATTTACTCTGCTCTTGCTCAGATTCCCTTTGCTCCTCTACAGAACCGCTCGCGCGCGCTCAGATTTATCCTGCTCTCGCACGAACTTACTCTTCTGTTTACTGGAGCGTGCGTGCGCACTCAAACCCCTCCTGCGCGCTCGCGAATCTTTTTATGCTCTCGCGCTCGGAATTCACAGAAAACAGCCAATCAGAAAGCAGTAACGGATTTTGACCAATGACATGCTGCTCCTCTACATTCTCATTGGTTGGAAAAGGCTCGATGTACACATCTGTAGCTGGCTTCACCATGGATCAACAGAGTCAACGACCTCAGGTACTGCGATTAATTGCTTAAATATACATTATATTTACATTATATCCTATGTTAGATGACTATAGAAAGGATATGAATTTCTGGTCAATATACTGTGTAAACAATGTTCTGTTTTTTTTTTTTTACTTGTACGGGTAATAATTATTTAGCAAGTTTTGGAGGGGTTGTTGAATAAACTGCAGAATGTTGTCAGCAATTCTGCATCTGGTCTTGATATTGACTATCTCAACTTTATTTGTACACACGAGCTGATTATTATTGATGCCCTGGCAAAACAAATTGATATACACTACCGTTCAAAAGTTTGGGGTCACCTAGACAATTTTGTGTTTTCCCTGAAATCTCATACTTTTATTTATCAAATGAGTTGCAAAATGAATAGAAATATAGTCCAGACATTGACAAGGTAGAAAAAATGTTTTTTTTTTATTTGAAATAATTTTCTACTTTAAACTTTGCTTTCGTCAAAGAATGCTCCCTTAGCAGCAATTACAGCATTGCAGACCTTTGGCATTCTAGCTGTTAATTTGCTGAGGTAATCTGGAGAAATTTCACCCCATGCTTCCAGAAGCCGCTCCCACAAGTTTGATTGGGTTGATGGGCACTTTTTTCGTACCATACGGTCAAGCTGCTCCCACAACAGCTCAATGGGGTTGAGATCTGGTGACTGCGCTGGCCACTCCATTACCGATAAAACCCCAGCTGCCTGCTTCTTCTCTAAATAGTTTGTGCATAATTTGGAGGTGCGTTTTGGGTCATTGTCCTGTTGCAGGATGAAATTGGCTCCAATCAAGCGCTGTCCACAGGGTATGGCATGGTGCTGCAAAATGGAGTGATAGCCTTCCTTAGTCAAAATCCCTTTTACCATGTACAAATCTCCCACTTTACCAGCACCAAAGTAACCCTAGACCAACGTTTCTCAAAGTGTGGGGCGCATGAGTATTGCAGGTGGGGCGCAAGCAATTGGAAGAAATGAACCTTTCTAAAGCCTGGTTTATACTTTCGCGAGTGACCGTAGCGCGACCCTGCGCGAACGGTGGAAGCGTTTATACTTTCCGCGTGCAGTGTTCTCCGAAACAATATGTGGTAGTATAAAGAAACACCCCTCAAATACAGGGGAAGGAACATTTACCTGATGAATTTTAATGTTGCTTTGTGTTTCAGGTTTGAAAGTGCTGAAATTTAGGCTAAAGTACTTGAAAATGCTTGAAATTGTAACTACTTCGTTTCACAACAAATATATATCTGACTGAACAGTTCTCTTGTATTACGTTAACAAATACGAGCATCTTGTAATTCCAGGACGAAACATGAGAGAACATGATGACGTTAAGATTGGGCGTTTTAACCCTTTGATGCGCAACATGGGTCAAAAGTGACCCGCATTCATTTTCTATGTTACTTCATGTTTGGCTGAGTGTTTCTATGGTACATCTTTTAAATTAATAAATCATTAATCATTTTCTATCCCAAGTTTGCAGTAAATATCTTGTTTTTGTTTAATACAAATCTTGATTCTTATTTTCCTTTTTTACTTTCAGAAAAAAACACATCTTTTGTATTTATACATCAAGTTTACACACATGGGTCACAAACGACCCACATGCATTTACCATTTCATAACTCACCACAGCTCCCATCACACAAGTATTGTTTTTTCAATTGTTCTAACATTACTTTAGAAAATATTTTGATGATCTTTGGGAAAGACAATTGTACATACTGTAATATTTTATTAGGTTTAGGTTACCTTGAGAGTGAGTACATTACTTGTCAGAAAGTTACAAGTAATTATTATTTACTAGCTAACTGTTGAACCTTGAAGAGGTCTGTGGTTCTCTGGTACAACATGGTGGGTGTTTCCATCCTCAATGTCTACACCAACTTCACCTGTACAACACCCTGGTGATATGGGTGGTGTGAATTCACCTGCACAACACCCTGGTGATATGGGTGGTGTGAATTCACCTGCACAACACCCTGGTGATATGGGTGGTGTGAATTCACCTGCACAACACCCTGGTGATATGGGTGGTGTGAATTCACCTGCACAACACCCTGGTGATATGGGTGGTGTGAATTCACCTGCACAACACCCTGGTGATATGGGTGGTGTGAATTCACCTGCACAACACCCTGGTGATATGGGTGGTGTGAATTCACCTGCACAACACCCTGGTGATATGGGTGGTGTGAATTCACCTGCACAACACCCTGGTGATATGGGTGGTGTGAACGCTGCATGGCTGCTATTCATCAAGGAACTGAGTAAAACTCTTGTCATGCCACATATAAAGAGGTACATGGAGGGCTCACCCAAACTCCAAAAGCATGTGCTTGAGGCAGTGGGAAGATGTGGGTTACAAAAATGAACCACAGCCACCACCCATCCTCAGAAAGACACCCCCAAGGAGGGCCAACGACAGAGGAAGAGGTGCGCTCGCTGCCCTCTTCCCAAAGACAGAAAGAGGAAAAGGTGCAGAGACAGAAAGGCCAGCCAGTCCAGGGGGCAGGTGAACCAGATTCCTGAACCACCTCAACTGACTCCTCTCTACAAGATGGAGCAGCGAGACTACTCCGAGTCTCTCCCGGATGACCGTACTCCTCACCTTATCTCTAAGGGAGACCCGAACACCCAGCAGAGGAAACTCATTTCAGCCGCTTGTATTCGCAGTCTCATTCTTTGTCTCATTGTATTCATGATCTCATACTAGCCAAAGCTTACAGTATGACCATAGGTGAGACTTGGAATGTAGACCAGTAAAAACCCTTCACCACAACGGTCCGTTACAGCATTCACTACACTGCAGAGGCTGCACCGATCTGCCTGTCACCCACCTGTTTTCTGCTCACTGTCCTCACCCGAGCGTCTTTTCAACTGTCCCTCATCCCCTTGTTTGTGTTTGTATTCAAGTCCAGTTTTCTGTTCAGCCTTTGTTGCATCATTAGTCTTCCACACTAAGTGTTGCGGTATTTATCTTATAGTCATCATAGTCAGAGTCATAATCTTAAGGTCTTGTTGTCCTGTCCTGCTTTCCCTATTTGTCTTGTTCTTCCATTTTCTGTTTTTGGATCTTGCCTATACCCTTTATTGGTTATTTTGAAGATGCTTCATTTAAATTTCCTCTTCCTTTGATGTCTGCATTTGGGTGGTCACTTTGAAAACCTGACATTGTGTGTGTGTGATAAAATGAAAAATATGTGGCAAAAACCAAATAAATGTTTGACCCCACTCACTACTAAAGTAACAACTTAAAACTAGTTATTATTGGATTATGTTACTTTATTTTATATCACATTTGGATGAAGGGGTCATTTTGACCCATGTGTGTAAATTCAATGTACTATTATAGAAACTATTTTTGTTCAATAAGTATTAAAGTTCAAATGAAAATAATTATCAGCAGTGATCAAAAACAAGATATTTAATGAATACTTGAAATATTCAATCATAAAAGGAATAGATTCAAAAGACAGGAACACAGAAAAACCCCACCAGCATTATATAACACTGGATATGAATGCGGGTCATTTTTGACCCATGTGTGTAAATTCAATGTACTATTATAGAAACTATTTTTGCTCAATAAGTATTAAAGTTCAAATGAAAATAATTATCAGCAGTGATCAAAAACAAGATATTTAATGAATATTTGGAATATTCAATCATAAAAAGAATAGATTCAAAAGACAGGAACACAGGAAAACCCTACCAGCATTATATGACACTGGATATGAATGCGGGTCATTTTTGACCCATGTTGTGCGTTAGAGGGGGTATGCATATGTTGCGCATCAAAGGGTTAAAAATAAACAACCATTAAATAATGTGATAAAAAAGCGAATTATTTCGAGTATATGTATAAATATTTAACTTATTTAAGTTTAACGTGCTGGGAAATATTGAAATGGACCTTGAAAATGACGTACACGTGCTTTAATTCCACTTTATAAAGGTGTATGAACCCTGCAAACATGACTTTGTTCATTGCGCTGAGGCGCGGCGCACGCGAAGTTACAAAATTTGAGAGGTGCACGACCTCGCGAATCGACCACTGCCCTAAACCATCACATTACCTCCACCATGTTTGACAGATGGTGTCAGGCACTCATCCAGCATCTTTTCAGTTGTTCTGCATCTCACAAATGTTCGTCTGTGTGATCCAAACACCTCAAACTTTGATTCGTCTGTCCATAACACTTTTTTCCAATCTTGCTCTGTCCAATGTCTGTGTTCTTTTGCCCATATTAATCTTTTTCTTTTATTAGCCAGTCTCAGATATGGCTTTCTTTGCCACTCTGCCCTGAAGGCGAAGCATCCCGGGGTTGCCTCTTCACTGTAGACGTTGACACTGGTGTTTTGCGGGTACTATTTAATGAAGCTGCCAGTTGAGGACCTGTGAGGCATCGATTTCTCAAACTTGAGACTCTAATGTACTTGTCTTCTTGTCTACTCAGTTGTGCAGCGGGGCCTTCCACTTCTCCTTCTACTCTGGTTAGAGCCTGTCTGTGCTCTCCTCTGAAGGGAGTAGTACACACCATTGTAGGAAATCTTCAGTTTCTTGGCAATGTCTCGCATGGAATAGCCTTCATTTCTCAGAACAAGAATGGACTGTCGAGTTTCAGTTGAAAGTTGTCTTTTTCTTGCCATTTTGTGTGTTTAATCGAACCAACAATTGTAATGCTCCAGATTCTCAACTAGCTTAAAGGAAGGTCAGTTTTATAGCTTCTCTAATCAGCAAAACTGTTTTCAGCTGTGCTAACCTACTTGCACAAGGGTTTTCTAAATATCCAATAGCCTTCTTACACAGTTAGCAAACACAATGTACCATTAGAACACTGGAGGGATGGTTGTTGGAAATGGAGCTCCATACATCTATGTAGATATTGCATTAAAAACCAGACGTTTACAGCTAGAATAGTCATTTACCACATTGATAATGTATAGAGTGTATTTTTGATGCATTTAATGTTAGCTAAATTGAAAAAAAAAACTGCTTTTCTTTTGAACGGTAGTGTACCTGAAGTGATAGTGAATGCTCTCAGAGAGCTGTGTACCTTGGTAAGAGGGCAGGTATAAAACGAAGTACCTTCAGTTGAGTTGTAGGCAGTTCAAGGAGTAATGGGGCGTCCTAAATTTAACATCACAAGGCAAAGGCTTAAGTCCTTGCTGGACATCCAGCTGCCTGTCTCATGCATAGCAAAATTACTAGGAGTTAGTGAGAGAACAGTTTTTCGCAGGATGAAGGATTTTAGTTTCTCTGTGTTAGAGTCATTCAACACAATGAGTGACCAGGAGCTAGATACAGTAGTATCCAACATCAAGACTGAAATGCCTCACGTGGGTTACAGGTTAGTTATGGGGAGACTAAGGTCTTTAGGTCACAGGATACAGTGGAGCAGATTAATGGCATCTATGCACAGGGTAGATACAGTTGGAATTTTGTCCCGAATTACAGTTAGGCTGTGTGGTAAGAAGAAGCTATTCTGTAAGGGCACCCCTCTCTCTTGTTCATGTGGATACAAACCATAAACTCATAAGGTTGGTTGTTTTCTATTTGTGCCTGAAAAATACACTGATTGATTAATAGAATGCAAGTAAGAAAGTCTGCTCTCTCTCTCTCAAACAGGTATAACATTGTCATTTTTGGGGGCATTGATGGCTATTCAAGAAAGGTGGCCTTTTGACAGTTTAGTAATTATGTGATCTCTACTGAATGTTTTAGGTGGCTATAATATTACATGCTATGTTCCTTTTATGTGTAGATAATGTACTTGGATGTTGCCAACAACAACAAGGCATCAACTGGGCTCATCTTTTTTTTTACTCTGTTGAGATTAATGGTTTGCCGTCATGGTAAGTTATACCATTTTTAAAATCTGTATGTTAACCTCACTGTTACATGCTTATTAACACAGTGGTCTCTTTGAAAATTTTATGTTCACTGTGAGGGGAACAGATCGGGCAAGTTTAATATACAGTAATTAATATTGTGACTCATAAGTAGTGGTGGGCCGCTAACGGTGTTAACGGCGGTCGTTAATTTGATACTCTTATCGGGCGATATAAAAATTATCGCCGTTAATCTATTTTTAAAGTTGGGGGAACTGGGTCAAAATGGGTAAACAAACTAGGATGACTTTCAACTTGATAGTTTAGCTCGGCTGTATTCCTAACCAAATTGCACAGTAGGGGCGAGAACGAGTTTTTAAACCTGTGAATTACAAATCGTACGTGTTTTTACATGGATGCAGCCACGAAGTCGCCAGGTTTGCTTCACGGAAAATTCATTTTTAGGAACGTAAAGTGTTACCGGAGCGGAGCTCGGAGCGGTTGTTTTCTGCATGGTCCTAGCGCTAGATTCGTCGCTATTTAAATATTTCTTTTTAACTGTTAAAACTACAGAGGACCAAAACTGACTTTTGAAAATTACGTCCGTGAGGTTAAATGTACTAAATGTTGGCTTACATTTCAAATATCATGTTTAGCTGAATAAACATGTTATTTAATGTACAGTATGTAGGCTTACAAATTCATGTTTAACTGAATAAAACGTTGAACACGAGTAGCCTACATTTTATTGAGCATGTTTTTTTTTTCTTCAAGTATCAAAGTAGAACAGCTTCCTCAAGCAGTCATTGATGCATTTTGGAAACAGGAGATGAGCCCCTGGTCTAATGCACCCTCTGTATTAAGAAACCCTATCTCAAAAACTGACTTTTAGTCATTACTTGGGTAGCACGCATATGAGCCATTTTAATATAGATTAATCTAGATTAATCTAGATTAATTTCAAGATTTCAGTGAGATTAATATAAAAACGGAGAACCAACATTTATCTTAAGCAAAAAATGTTTAACCCTTTGGAAACTTTTAGAATCGAGCGACTGTGGCGTGATTTGTGGACAGCAGTGACGTGTGGACAGCAGTGACGTGTGGACAACAGTGACGTGTGGACAACAGTGACGTGCACATATTATGATGCCCTGCGTAGCCTGGAAGAAGACGGGTGGCTGGACATCTCACACATGCTACACATGTTCCTTGTGCATTATGTGTTTCTCCCTCGTCTCCACAATGACCTTCAGTCCTTTGCTGAGGGCTGGAACCATCACCCTCTCCACACAGAGGGAAACATGACTCCTCAGATTTACTTCAGTCCTTTGCTGAGGGCTGGAACCTTCACCCTCTCCACACAGAGGGAAACATGACTCCTCAGATTTACTTCAGTCCTTTGCTGAGGGCTGGAACCATCACCCTCTCCACACAGAGGGAAACATGACTCCTCAGATTTACTTCAGTCCTTTGCTGAGGGCTGGAACCATCACCCTCTCTGCACAGAGGGAAACATGACTCCTCAGATTTACTTCAGTCCTTTGCTGAGGGCTGGAACCATCACCCTCTCCACACAGAGGGAAACATGACTCCTCAGCAAATCTGGCAGACGGGATTCCTGCAGAACAGCAGTGATGAGGCTGAGAATGTACAGGTACACGTTGATCATGTTCACCTCTTTAATCGATCATATACTCTAGAACTACATAACAGTTTTGACATCTTAAAGTTGGTGTTTAGCTATTCCTGATTTATAAATCCCTTATGAATGTCTAGGATCTTCACATAGATTGGGAAAGTGCCATTTTCCATGAGGAGTCCTTAACAGAATCTGGAGTTGTGGTTCCAGAGATTGTTACTCCTCTAAATGAGCAAGAGATGGCAGACCTTCAAGCTGCTGTGGACCCCACCGGACCATCAGTTTCCTATGGTCAAGATATTTACATTCGTTCCCTTCAACTTTTTCAGTGAGAAATTATGTAGGTTAGTGCTGACCCGTTCTGTCTTGTGATTGTTATTCTGCAAAGGATTGCCAACACAAAAGAATTTCAAGAACGTTTTATTTTTGATCATGTCCTCTTTCATTTAACACACTTGCTCTTCTGTCCTTACATTGTTTGTGCTACTAACTTTTGTATTTCTTTTTTTTTACTGATCTTTACCATTTTTAACATGACTATGATGGAATGTGACTAATTAGTACTGAACTTTACTACACATGTCCTGATGGCAAAAATAAAGCATCTTTTAAACTTTCTGAAATTCCTGGCCGAGATGAAATGCTTCCATTATGACAAGTTTGAAGTTTTCATAAGTTAACATGTGTTTAACAGGGATTGTAATTGTGTTGGTACATGCAGCCACAGTTGGATAGCATATCCTGTGCTCGCCATATTCTGCATCACAGTGATGATTTAAAATTTGAATTTAACGGTTATTCTGAAATTTGCCTTCTCCTGTGCCAGAATAGGAATGTGTCCCTGCCCTGTGACCCACTGAAGGAATGTTCTAGGTATCAAGAAGGGAAGATCAGTTTCCTCCAGCTCAGATGAAATTACATCTAAATAAAAAGGAGAAAAAAGAAGACACTCAGGAATTAACGACACCACAAATATAGAGACATCACAAACAATTATTACTTCTGTTTTTTCTTGATCAGAAACACCATAGTTTGTGTGATACCAACATGGAATCTTGTCAAGTACAGGACAAGCAATAGTAAAAGTGTAACATCTGTGTCACGTAGGGCAACGCCCCCTCGCGTAGCTGTCACTCTGGGTTCCCTCATGTCCGTGTTCCCTGCCTGTTTGTCCCGCCCTGCTTGTTAGTTTGATGGATTCCTTGTTTGTTACCACGCCCCTGTGTCATTGTCATCACCTGTCCCTAGTTTAGTCCTGTGTATATTAGTCCCTGTGTCTCCCAGGTCTAGTTGTCGGTCTTTTTGTTTTTTGCTGTGTTTTGCCTGTTCGCCCTAGTACTGCTGTTCCGTGAGTCTTCCTGGTTGTGTTCGCTATGTCTGTCCGTATTTCGTGTCCTGACTGCCTGCCCGGTTTGACCCATGCCTGTTACATCGACGCTGCTTTTGGAATTTCCTGTAATAAATCTCGCTCTCCTCAGCGTTTGTGTCCGTCTACCTGTTCTGCCCTGCGCAGATCGTTACATAAAGACCGACCATACAAGGACACAGCGAGGGAGCGAGACTCTGGTGAGTTTAATCGCTGTGATGAGACGTTGGCTGGTTCGGTCCAGTTCAACTCTCCGATATCGCAGCGTGAACGAACCAGAGACAGAAATTCCCCTGGCGCTGTGGGAACACGGAAGTCTCGACGCGCACCAACGAAAGCCCAGTCACTTTCGGTTTCGACTGGCTTTCGCGTCGAGACTCCTGTTGAGCGCTACGTGTCTGCCCGGCTTGATCACTATAGGGAGGAGAAACCTGTAGTACAAGTCGCGGGCAGACGGATTGAGTGCACAGACTGGCGTTTGCTTAACCCTCGGTTGGCTCTCGATGGCTTCTGCGAGCTCCCGACGCCTCAGAGGAGGCGGAGCCGTCGCAGAGAGAGCCACCGAGGGGCTTCTGTGTCTGTGTATTCTTCCAGGCTCACCCAGGACCCTGAGGAGGAGGACCTACCGCCGCTGATCCCGCCGGCTACACATCGCGACAACCCCAAGTATTTTTTGGGGGGGAGTACAAGCCACGTCGGCTTGGCGGTCCCGCCCCCCGATGACGTCAGTATGGTGGCTCCGCCCCCCGAGGACGTCGGCTTGGTGGCTCCGCCCCCCGAGGACGTCGGCTTGGTGGCTCCGCCCCCCGAGGACGTCGGCTTGGTGGCTCCGCCCCCGAGGACGTCGGCTTGGCGTACACGCCCCCCGAGGACGTCGGCTTGGCGTACACGCCCCCCGAGGACGTCGGCTTGGCGTACACGCCCCCCGAGGACGTCGGCTTGGCGTACACGCCCCCCGAGCGCATCTCCTCACCCCAGGTTCCTGTCCCCGCTGCCCGTAGGCAGTCCACGTCGGTTCCTGTCCCCGCTGCCCGTCGGCAGTCCACGCCGGTTCCTGTCCCCGCGACCCTGGAGGGGTCGTCCACGCCGGTTCCTGTTCCCGCTGCCCGCCAGCGGACCCTGCCTGTTCCCGCTGCCCGCCAGCGGACCCTGCCTGTTCCCGCTGCCCGCCAGCGGACCCTGCCTGTTCCCGCTGCCCGCCAGCGGACCCTGCCTGTTCCCGCTGCCCGCCAGCGGACCCTGCCTGTGCCCGCTGCCCGCCAGCGGACCCTGCCTGTTCCCGCTGCCCGCCAGCGGACCCTGCCTGTTCCCGCTGCCCGCCAGCGGACCCTGCCTGTTCCCGCTGGCCGCGCCTGTGCCCGCTGCCCGCCGCCCGGCCGCGTCTGTGCCCGCTGCCCGCCGCCCGGCCGCGCCTGTGCCCCAAGAGACTGTGCTGCCCCCTGTTGGGCATGGACTTTGTGTTCCCCCTGCTCCGCCATGTGCCTCCTATGTTCCGTTGCCCGTGTTCCCCTTGCTCCCTGGTCCCGTCCCTGGTTTTGTTTTGGTCCCTGTCCCCGTGGTTGTGTCTGTTCGTGTCCATGTTCCTGTTCCTGTGTCTGTTTCCTGTGGTGTCGTCTCTGTCCCGGTCCCCGTGTCTGTTCCCCGAGTTGTTACCCACCTTGTTCCTGTCCCCGTCACCATCGTCCAAGCCGTGTTTGCCTCAGTGTTTACCTCTGCCCTGTCCCCTGGCCCCGCTCCAGTGTCTGTCCCCGGTCCTGTCCTGTCCAGCCCTGCTCCTGTGCCTCGCCCTGGCCATATCCGGTCTCCCTGTGTCCCGTGTCGTGCCGTGTCCCAGGTCCCTCGTCCTATTTTGTCTGGTCCTGTCCCTCCGGTCTGTCCTGTGTCCGCTGTCCCTGTCCTGTCTGCCCTTGCGTGCCCCGGAGTGGCACGCTTTGAGGGGGGGTTATGTCACGTAGGGCAACGCCCCCTCGCGTAGCTGTCACTCTGGGTTCCCTCATGTCCGTGTTCCCTGCCTGTTTGTCCCGCCCTGCTTGTTAGTTTGATGGATTCCTTGTTTGTTACCACGCCCCTGTGTCATTGTCATCACCTGTCCCTAGTTTAGTCCTGTGTATATTAGTCCCTGTGTCTCCCAGGTCTAGTTGTCGGTCTTTTTGTTTTTTGCTGTGTTTTGCCTGTTCGCCCTAGTACTGCTGTTCCGTGAGTCTTCCTGGTTGTGTTCGCTATGTCTGTCCGTATTTCGTGTCCTGACTGCCTGCCCGGTTTGACCCATGCCTGTTACATCGACGCTGCTTTTGGAATTTCCTGTAATAAATCTCGCTCTCCTCAGCGTTTGTGTCCGTCTACCTGTTCTGCCCTGCGCAGATCGTTACAATCTGAGACTCGCAAAAACCGGAGGGCGAACATAATTGCGAAGAGAGCTTACTTTTATTCAGTACACAAGAGGTTAAACTCTCCGTAACAACAGAGAGAGACGAATAACCCACACAAACACTTGACGAACTAGGGGTGGGAATCGTTTACTATCTCACGATTCAATTCGATTCCGATTTTGGGGGCCACAATTCAATTCAAAAATCGATTTTCGATTCAAAACGATTTTCGATTCAGAAAACGATTTGATTTATAAAAATGTCTGCTTCAGTCTATAAAATCTGCATGATCTACTACAGTCTGCTTTGCAAGACAGAATGACATATACAGAAAATAAAGTGTCTTTCACGTTTAATTAACAAAAATTAAGTGCTTTGGTAAAATAAAATGGTTTTTGTTGTTACCAAAAATCTTGAGCTTCATTTTGCGAGCTGTCAGGGCTGGCTCGGATGCAGTTCCCCCAGCCGTCGCTAGGGGCACCAGAGTCAGTCCCAGACTAAACCGACATAACCGTACGTTCTCAGCCAGTCTCTGCTTTCTCTGTGATTGCTTATCGTTTAATGGTCTCGCCACCTCTCTGTTATGCTTTCTCTTTACTTATTCGAGTATCTCATGCGTCGCTTCCTGACCCATCTCAAGTTTTCCCAATCCTGTATGTCTTCCTATCCGTTTTGCCTTTATTTTTGGGAAGGGTTTTATTTTGCTGCAGCGTTTTTTGCCAGTTACTTCTGCTGGTGTCCTTGGTTTTGTTTTCGCGTTGCATTTATTCGTGTTGTTTTTTAGTTACTGTTGTTGTTTTGTTTCTTCCTCCCGTCTCACTACGGTTGAGTGTTATTTTTCACGCGTGGTATTTTCCGCATTGGTTTTTTGTCTCTATTTACTCCGTGCCCTCACGGTTTTGTTTTCTATTCTCTTGTGCGTTGAGTCTTCCATGTTGTTTTGTTTGTTCATTCTGGGTCGCTGTGCGCGTTTCCCTCTCGCTAATACATTTGACGTGTGTCAAACGTCTTGCTCTTGCGAGCCGGCACTTGGGTCCATCCTTCTCTATATTATTTCTCACCCTTCTCTATATTAACGCTCCCGTGCTCACCGCGTTACACACGCCTTACACATGAGCTATATTGTGTCTAGTTCGGTCTTCCCCGGCATTTGGTAAAAACCAAAATGAACCCATATTTTGGCCTTAAATGAAGACCGGACAGGTTGAATATCTCTTTCCTCCATCTGTTTTGAACCTTTTCTGTGCATGAGTGTGTCCCAGAACCTGCTGCGCAAAGTATCGCGCAATTTTGTAATTGCATAACGCGAGACTTCACCACGACTTAGAATCGATTTTGGGACATTTAAAATCGATTCTGAATCGTAGTGAATGAGAATCGATTTTTGATATATGAATCGATTTTTTGGCACACCTCTATGGCGAACCCTTCCGGGATCGACGAGGCATGATTAACCCAATATACAACGACAATTAAAACAATCCTAGAAATCACACACACGCAAAAATTACAATCAAAATATACACATGTACAACATCACAGCAATTCTAATACGAACGGACACCAATTGAACAATACACTAGACACAGGCACAAGGAATACTACGGCTACATAACTGAATCAATCTGACCAAGTGCATCAGGCAAGACAACTATCAAAATGTAGCCAGGTGGACTAGTGTGCTTATATGTTACTAATGGGACGGCTCTGTGTTGTTGGCCGTCTAAATTTCTGTTGGGTTACTGCCCCTTTAAGAAACCGGACTTGCACGCATGCGCGAAGTTGCACCCGCGTGATTTCAGTTGATTGCTCATTTAGAGCACATTTTGGAAGAGAACGAACATAACGGATAAATCGGCTGTAATCCTGAGCTGTAGACTTTTTGTGTGGATGCCATACTGTGCAGGTCAAGTCTTTAAAGTACCTGAGATTAGACCCACTGCCGTATTCTTTTAGGGAAAAAAAGGGGAGAGAAAAGAATAAGCGTTGTTTTATCTCGTACTAAACAACGAGCAAAATAAAAGAACCCCTATTAATTTGTGTCCTGTGTGGTACGTTTCCCATAGGCTACATAATTTTGGTACCAGGATTGGGGTTTTGCTTTTTTTCTCTTACTACAGGTCAAGGGCAAAATTGGTGCTCAGTTAAATACGGCAGTGGGTATAGGTTGTCTTCTAGGAGGCCTACCGTGGACATCGGGACTCTTGGTAGGAAGGACAGCGATACCTTCAGCGTCAAACCACCAGTAGTAGTGGACACTGCCACGGCTACACAGACAGCTGCGTGAGGACACCAACTGCAGGGAGAGCAGTGGAACTGATATGTATCCGTAAGACTGTACACTTGTTGTGGACTCTCACCGTGGACTGGGTGCACAACAAACCTGAGTGAAATGTCACGAGAGCCTGGTGATGAGGGCCCTTCTAGGTCAGGGGTGCAGAGAAATAATGACTTTGAGGATTTGCAACATCGTTTAGAAGAGCTTAGCCGATGGCGAGATGAAACCATGGCTCAAACGGCTATGACAGGAAATAGTTCTACACGCTCCTACATATATGTTCCCAGGGAACGACACATCCAACATTTTTGTGGGGATTTCCGTAGGGATGAGAGATGTGTGGAGGAGTTCATTGAAGAAGTGGAAAGGGTATTGCGTGCAAGGGAGCAAACCCAAGAAGAGCAGGTTGATTTTATAATGTCATTATTGAAGGGGTCTGCCCTAGAGGAAGTAAGATTGTGTATGGGGAATGAGCCTAAGCCACCCAGTGATATTTTCACATTTTTAAGAGAAGCATTTGGCGAGAAGCGTAGTGCAGCTCAGCTTTTGCAGACATTTTACCAGCGGAGTCAAGCTGAGGGTGAGAGTCTCAGAGAATACTCCCATTCTCTATCACAAATTATGAAGTCTATCTCAAAACAATCCCCAAATGCAGTACCAAATGACAAAGTTATTCTTAGAGATCAGTTCATTGAGAGTTTAAAAGACACCTCTCTTAGAAGAGAACTGAGAACATTTGTGAGGGAAAAACCACAATCAGATCTACTTCAGGTACGCAATGAGGCGATGTTATGGTCTGCAGAGGAAACAAAGTCCCACAGTTCGAGGATAGTCAAGAACAGACATGTGCAGTCTGAAGTTGCTAATGAGACTGATTGCTTGGCGGTCAGCGCTCAAGAGCAACATCCTGCTATCCTGGGTGATATACTTAAGGCAGTAGCACAGCAAGAGAAGCGCTTAACAGAACAAGATCGCTCTATTGCTGAGCTTACAAAGGCCATTAAGGAGCTGGCTGTGCACAAGACCCCACAGAGGGTTCAAAACTTTGAGGGTAGAGCTAGGAACCAACCGAAGTTTACAGATGAGGGGCAACCCATATGCTTTAGGTGTAATGGGGTGGGCCATATTGCCAAGAAATGTGTTCAGAAAGATGATTGGAAAGTTAGTGGTTCTAGGCGGTCTCCCACAGACCAGGGAAATGGGTCCCCTCGGTTGCTGTGAGCCAGGCAATGCGAGGGGGTACCACAGGCTCTTCCAAAGACACAATATGCCAGAGTAGGTTACTGGAGCGTGCAGTGGGTAAATGTCCGCTAATAGACTTAACACTAGGACTACCACCATTTTAATTCCAAACTTTTCTACCTGGCCTCCACCAGGGGGCAGTTCTGGGGACATTTGCATCCCATTAGGCCACCCTTTGTTATGTACATGCAGCCACTTATAGGTAGACGGGGAGTGGGTGGAGGGGGGTGATGGTGTGAACCATCAGTTCATTGTTCACTGACTCAGATAGAGAAGAAAAAACTCTGGCCTCCCCTTGGGGAGATTGAGGGAGATTGTCTTTGTGTTTGGATGAATATGGATGTCCAGTGTAGCAGCAGTTGGTGAAGCATTGCAGTGGACATTTGAGCTGTGTTTTTTCTGCCCTTCCCTTTTTATAATATAAATAATCTTTATTTGTATAGCACCTTTCATACATACATGCATGTGCTAAAAACTACTGAAAATAAGGTTTGTGGGTGTATGTGTGAGGGTGTGTGTGGGTGTATATGTGTTTGGGTGAATATGGATGCCCAATGTAGCAGCAGTTGGTGAACCATTGCAGTGGTCATTTGAGCTGTGTTTTTTTCTGCCCTTCCCTTTTTATAATAATTAATAATAATAATCTTTATTTCTATAGCACCTTTCATACATTCATGCAACTCAAAGTGCGTGAAACCGCTTTCAGGACATCATGCGGCACCTACGCTTTGACGACAAGGACACACGCCATGAACGAGCTGCAACTGACCGGTTTGCTGCAATTTCTAATATTTGGAAATCTTTCATTGGCAACTGCATCACTTCGTACCACCCAGGAAGGCATATCACCATAGATGAGCAACTTTTCCCATCCAAGACCCGTTGCTGTTTTGTTCAGTATATAGCCACAAAACCAGACAAGTTTGGGATAAATTTCTGGGTGGCATGTGACCTGAAAACCAAGTACGTATCCAACATCATCCCATACCTTGGTAAAGACTCCAGTCGTCCCACAGGGCAAAGACTGTCAGAAAATGTGGTGATGAAGCTTATGGAGCCATTTATGGACAAAGGAAGAACTGTTACCACAGACAATTTTTTCACCTCACTGTCACTAGCAAAACGATTGCTGGGCCGGAAGACCACCCTCCTTGGCACAGTAAACAAGATTCGTCGTGAGCTTCCAGACTCTGCCAAAAAGACTGGTCCGTGAGGAATTCAGCACATTCAGTTTTCAACCTCTGGTGCCACACTGACCGTTTACGCACCCAAATGTAGAAAGACTGTCTGCATCCTCAGTACCATGCACAGTACGGTGGAGACTGGGAACACACAAAAAAAAGCCAAACACAATCACTGACTACAACTCCCTAAAATGTGGTGTGGATATAATGGACCAGATGGTACGAAAGTACACTGTGCGTTGCGGAACACGGCGTTGGCCAGTCGCTGTGTTTTATAATATGATTGACATTGCAGCACTGAATGCCTATGTGCTTTTTCAAGCATGCACTGGGGTAAAGGAGAGACGGTCGGAGTTTTTGGTCAATCTTACAGAAGAGCTTGCACAGGCTCATGTGGCAGCCAAGGAGGTGGCCAAGGAAAAGGCTCAGCAGCAGCAACCACCCACACCTGACACAGGCAGAAGGGCATGGTGCCAGGTCAAGTGTTGTTGCAAAAGTAACCGTGCCACTAATCGTTGTGTGTCTTGTGATAGGTTCACATGTGGCAAGTGCAGAAAGGAGATGATGTGGCAGTGCCAGGTGTGTGCAGAATATTCATAGGTGTATTTATATATACACCTATATACCAATAAAGCTAACTTGATTATAAATTTCCGGCAATGTTGACTTTTTTGGGGGGTGGGGGGTGGCTTCACCAATTCACCTTCACCTTGTTCCAGAGGACCATTTCTTCTGGACCTGCATATTCCCACCTCCACCCCTCCCCATACAAACACACAAACAGTACTCCTACATTTAGAATCAATGTAATGGCCTCATTTTCATAACACTGGTATGGCTGAACAGGCTACTCTCTGTGTGATGATGGTGGTGGTACAGAATTGTTTTCTGATCCTTACATAAAAATAAAGTTGTCCTCCAAAGAAGGTGTGGGGGGGTGGAGGTAGGCCAAAAAAAGAGAGTAGGGAGAGAAAAGTAAATTTTCTATTTTTGTTTGCCAGTTATGGCTGTTGTGTTTTTGAAAGACACACTGCAAAAAGTACCATCTTGATAAGTTAAAATTGCTCAAGAATATTATTCCTTTTCAAGTAGCTGAGGGTTTTTTGTATAAATTTATGTAAAAATATCTTTACCTATACCTATTGACAGTTTTAACTACTTAAAATAAGGTTAAAAATCTGAGCCATTTTGAATAATCAATATGCCACTATAATTCAAATATTATGTTTGTGTCAATTTCACATTATTTCAACCTTCCACAAATCAAATCTCAAACATGGTCCTGAGTTGAGCAGACTTCTGCCAAGAGAGGTTGCAGTCTCATGAGGCAGACAAAGGTATGTATTGAAAGGTGTGTCAACAGAAACCACCCACAGCTGACACATGCCTCATTTACATAACACTGGAGGTAAGAAGGGCTTATCACACCTGCCAAGAGACCAAGAGTCTAGTTGGGACACTGTCGAAAGCAGGCGGCTTGGTAGTTCTAGTGGGGTACTGTCGAAAGCAGGCAGCTTGGTAGTTTTAGTGTTAAAGATCAGGGGGGTCTCTGTGTCCTGTCTATTGGACACTGGAAGCCAGGTCAGTACGATAACAGAGAGCTTCTTTAGGGAGCGTTTGTCAGGTGGGGATGAGGACATTCTGTCCACGGCAGGGTGGTTAAAGTTAACAGCCGCCAATGGGCTGGACATACCATATCTAGGCTATCTAGAACTGGAAGTGGAGACTATGGGCGTGACATTGCCAGAGTGTGGTTTCCTGGTAGTGAAGGACACTGAAAACAATTCCTCTGTAGCAGGCCTCATAGGGATGAATATCATCAGTAGATGTAGACAAATGGTACAGTCAGAGTTTTACACCACCTTAGATGGTAAGCTTGACTCAGACTGGCGCAAAGCTTTCCAGCAGATGCAGACGGTAACCCTTGGAGGGGGTGTCACCTTGGCCCAGGTAGCAGGAAAAGATAGTGTCCATGTGCCAGCATCCTCCGTGTCAACGGTCATGGCTAGGGGCCTTAGGGCTGTGAGTGATGATGGTCCGCTGTTACTCTTAGAACAGGTTCATACATCTCTACCTTGTGGTTTAGTTGTTTTACCCACCTTGGTGACATCTCAAAGTCATTTGTTCCCTGTGCAGGTTATTAACATCTCTCAGGAAGACATCTGGTTAAAGCCTAGGACCAGATTAGGCATTCTGTCCCAGATAGATCAGGTGCAGGCAGATGAGCCTTGTGAGGTAAAGTTCCAGAGAATCTCTGCCAACCTCGAACAGGTCACTGTCGACATGAAAGGAGGACTGTGTGACTCTCGGCAAATTCTTGACCGAGTACAGTTGGGGGGTTCTGAAGAACAGCAGTCTCAGCTGCGTGTTTTGTTAGAGAAGTACTCTAATATATTTGCCTATGAGGATGAGGATTTAGGTTACACAGACAAAGTCCAACACGAGATCCATTTGACCGACGACGTACCGGTGACCCTACCCTACAGACACATTCCACCTACACAATACAAAGAAGTCAGAGAGCACATCTCGAGTCTTTTAAAAAAGGGTGTAATTCAGGAGAGCATGAGCGCTTATGCCTCGCCAGTGGTGCTCGTACGTAAAACTGATGGCAGTCTCAGACTTTGCGTGGACTATAGGCGGTTTAACTCCAAGACAAAACGTGACGCTTTTCCTTTGCCTCAAATTGATGAGAGCTTTGATGCTTTGCGGGGAGCAAAATTCTTCTCAACAGTTGACCTAGCCAGTGGCTATCATCAGGTAGCCGTACATGAGCGGGACAGACCAAAAACAGCTTTTGTTATGCCGTTCGGACTATATGAGTACCTGAGGATGCCATTTGGGGTCTGTAATGGACCGGCCACAATCCAGCGGCTAATGCAAGCCACTATGAATGATCTGGTATTCTAAATAATGCTTGTTTATTTGGATGACATTCTTGTTTTTTCTGACACCTTTGCTGAACACTTGCAGAGGCTGGAAGTTGTGTTCAAACGCTTATTGGAAACAGGGCTGAAGGTAAAATTACAGAAGTGTAACTTTCTCCAAGAGGAAGTGCGTTTCTTGGGTCACCGTATTTCAGCAGAGGGCATAGCAACGGACACCAGCAAGGTGCTGGCTGTAAAAAAATGGAAGGCTCCTGAGACAGTAAAATAATTGCGGTCCTTTTTAGGATTTTGCAGTTACTACAGAAGGTTTATCCAGGGATTTTCTAAGGTAGCTGGCCCATTGCATGATTTAGTACATTTCTGCATGCAGCAGGGAAAACACTCCAGATCAGGTACCATGCTTAAATCAATGTGGACTGAGGAATGTGGCAGTGCGTTCGAGAAATTGAAGGAAAAGCTTACAACTGCCCCCATATTGGGCTTTGCAGATTTCACACAGCCATTTATACTAGAAACTGATGCTAGTCTTCATGGTTTAGGTGCTGTGTTGTACCAGCAGCAGGGTACTACTAGAAGAGTCATCGCATATGCCAGCAGACGGCTCCGAAATGCTGAACGTAATGACCGTAACTACAGCAGTATGAAACTTGAGCTTCTGGCTCTAAAATGGGCTGTAGCTGAAAAATTTAGAGGATACCTACTGGGCTCAAAATTTTGTTGTCTTGACTGATAATAATCCCCTCTGTCACTTAAAGACGGCTAAATTGGGTGCCATAGAGCAGAGGTGGGTAGCTCAGCTGTCTGTTTTTGAATTTGAAGTGAAGTATCGGCCAGGTTGTAATAATGCGGCCGCAGATGCACTCTCTAGGCAGGAGTTTGCAGGGGAGCCCAGCTTAGACCCAGATGCAGAGTTGGATGATTGTGTGGCTATTTGTAGTCTCATCAGTCGAGGAACCACTTTAGGTGTGGAGCTGACGTCTGCAGGAATGCAGTGCTGCCAGGTTCGGCAGATACGTGCTCTTGACTCAGGGGTGGCCGAGGCAGAGGAGCCACCAGGTAGTTCGCACACCCTCCCCGGATACACTAAGGAACAGTTAGTCGAGTTCCAGAAGACCGATCCCACTCTTAACGAGTTCAGGAGGTTCTGGGACAGAGAGAGAAAGCCTAGTCACGGTGAGAGAGTGACATTAAATATTTCAGTCAGACGGCTCTTGAAACAGTGGGGCTGTATACGTCTGAGGGATGGACTACTCTACCGAGTCATAAACGACCCTCGCCAGGGTCAATGTTGGCAGTTGCTTGTACCGGAATGTTTGAAGGATCGGATTTTGGAGAGCGTACATGACAAAATGGGGCACCAGGGCACTGAACGAACTGTGAACCTGTTGAGGCAAAGATGCTTCTGGGTGGGAATGTATGAAGACGTGGACATGTGGGTGAAAAGGTGTCAGCGGTGCATTCTCACAAAAATGCCTCAGCCTAAGATCCAGGCTCCTGTAAAGGCATTTTTAGCTTCCAGACCACTCGAGGTGGTGGCGGTAGACTTCACTGTGTTGGAGCCAACTTCTGATGGTAGAGAGAACATCCTAGTGGTCACTGATGTGTTTACTAAGTTCACACAGGCCTTTCCTACTAGGGACCAGAAAGCTGAGACTACCGCAAAAGTGTTATTGAAAGAATGGTTTATGAAGTATGGGGTTCCTGAGCGACTTCATTCTGACCAGGGACGGAATTTCGAGAGTGAAGTTATCGCTGAACTGTGTAAGCTGTATGGAGTGAAGTCGCGTACAACCCCTTATAGACCTCAAGGGAATGCACAGTGTGAGAGATACAATAGGACCCTACATGACTTGCTCCGTACACTTCCACCCGAGAAAAAAAGACGCTGGCCTGAATATCTGCCTGAGTTGGTATATGCATACAATGTTACACCACACTCCACAACAGGGTACTCACCCTATTATTTACTTTTCGGGGTACAGCCACGGTTACCGGTAGACGCATTGTTGGGTCATGTGGATAATTTGGATAGGAAACAAGACTGGTTGTCTGTTCATCAAGAGCGGCTTGGACTGGCTCACGAGAAGGCTAGGCAATATTCGGAGCAAAAAGCCGCAGAGAGGATCTCTGCAAAATGAGAGAATGTTTTGTCCTCCGGTAGCAGTGGGACAGCTGATATACTTGCGCCACAGGCCTCCCGGCAGGAACAAGATCCAGGATGCATGGAGTCCTATTGTTTACAGAGTTGTAGATATACAGGGTACCACACATGCCGTTGAACCTTTGGAAGGAGGGCCAGTTAAGAGAGTTCATAGGACAGAGCTGCGTCTGTGTGAGCCTCCTTTTCCTAAGCCACGAGCTAAGCAGCAACGTTTGCTGCGGGGTTGCCCAGACGAAGAACAGGTGTCAGAGCTAGCTGACGATGGGATAGTGATACTTGAAGAGGCTGTCCTCCCTACTTCATCCCAGAGGCCTAATGTAGGTATGGAAACTGAAGCAGGTGATGCAAATCGGGTACACATTCATGACACGCATTAACCTGAACCCGCTGACAATGATGTGCAAGAGTCAAGTTTGACGGGTAATTTGGCCAGTCCTCCCATTAGGAGGAGCACGAGAGCAACTGCAGGGAGTCATTCAAATCCTTTTCACCTACCCAAGTCCACATGTAATGCAGTTGCAGTGGGTACAGAGATGGTCTCCCAGGTCTTAACAAATCTTGATACAGCACTGTTTGAGAGGGCACTACAGGGAGCAGTGGTATCTGCACAGCCAAACGTCATCGAGGACGCTGACTGGTTGCAGGGGAGACTGTAGCCAGGTGGACTAGTGTGCTTATATGTTACTAATGGGACGGCTCTGTGTTGTTGGCCGTCTAAATTTCTGTTGGGTTACTGTCCCTTTAAGAAACCGGACTTGCACGCATGCGCGAAGTTGCACCCGCGTGATTTCAGTTGATTGCTCACTTAGAGCACATTTTGGAAGAGAACGAACATAACGGATAAATCGGCTGTAATCCTGAGCTGTAGACTTTTTGTGTGGATGCCATACTGTGCAGGTCAAGTCTTTAAAGTACCTGAGATTAGACCCACTGCCGTATTCTTTTAGGGAAAAAAGGGGAGAGAAAAGAATAAGCGTTGTTTTATCTCGTACTAAACAACAAGCAAAATAAAAGAACCCCTATTAATTTGTGTCCTGTGTGGTACGTTTCCCATAGGCTACATAGTCTCACCTGAGGGTCGTTTGTTTGCCTATATATGTCTTGTCTTTGTACCAGTTGACCGCTGGTCATTATATCCTTAATTTGGATCTTTTGCACGGGTTTTGGTTTGCACACTTTCTATTAAACCATCCTTTTTCCCTGAGACTTGGCGTGATCGCTTCCTTTTCAGTTGCTCACACCGCCCGTCACAGTTTTCATAAATTCTTTAAATGCAATACTATGGAGTGATTTTTGTTTCACACAAGACAAGACAACACGGGGAGCGAGGCGACGGTGAGGAGCGGCACCAGCGTCACACACAGAACATGTAACATAACACAACGAGTGCGCATACCGATCGACACGTCCGTTCACGCAGACCCGAAGAGCTTTCTCCTATCCTTAATTTGGATCTTTTGCACGGGTTTTAGGTTTGCACACTTTCTATTAAACCATCATTTTTCCCTGAGACTTGGCGTGATCGCTTTCTTTTCGTTGCTCACCCCTGCCCGTCACAGTTTGCTCCTAGTTTTTTTTATAGTGTTTTTTTATGTTCTTTTCCAGCTCCTCAAATATCAGCAAAATTTGTATACTAACATATGAGTTTAGAGATATTACTTTTTTGCTATATTGCCCACCCCTACTTACACTCATTTCTACTCCAGGGACAAAAAGTGGCTGACAGATTTTCGGGTATTTGCCTATGAGATCACTTAGGCCATAAAGCTGCAAACCATTCCTTATCTGCTGCAGTATGGGGAACAGCTTCAGAGTTGCACGGAGAATAACAGCACTGTTTTGGGACAAACACATACATACACACACGTATATATAAATTTATATCCTTATATCTACACTCAATGCCACCTTTTACCCTGTTCTTCAGTGACCAGGGCCCCACAGGTCTATTCTCAGGCCAGCAGTGACACTGAGGTGTTTAAAGCTCCAGCAGCACTGCTGTGCCTGATCCACTCACACCAGTGCAACACACACTAACACACCACCACCATGTTAGTGTCACTGCATTGCTGAGAATGATCTCCTCTGTGGTGGTCCCAGGGGGGTCCTGATCATTTGAGAACAGGATAACAAAGTTTACAGAGAATGATATAAACTGCATGTAATAGTAATAGTAGATCTATAAAGTGTTACATGGTAAAAGCAGAGCTGGTAAAATGGGAACCACCATTTAGCTACTTTAGAGCATTTACATTGGTCCATTCATCACCATCACATTTACATTGGTCCATTCATGTAATGTCTGACTCGGCCCTCCCCCTAGATCGTGCTGTTAGTTACTTTGTTTTCTTTAATAATCCGTGGTTACGCCCTGTTTTGTTTCCCCCGCCCAGTGTTAGTCTCATCAGCTGTTTCGGGTTTGTTTGTGTAATGAGTTGGGGTTTTATTCCCTGTGTTATTCTCATTCCTTCGTTGGAGGTCGTTGTTTGTGTAACCATTAGGCTCCTGTTTCACACCACGTAACCCTGTTAGGTCGGAGTTCTCCGCTTCTGATTAAGTATCTGTTTTCCTAGTCATGTTAACTGAGTATCTACATGGTCAGAGTTTGTTCATTTAAGTATGGATATCAGCGGTATCGTTTGTTTATGTCCCGGTCTCTAACTGACTTAATCTCCTCGGTGTATGTGTCGGAACAGTTAGTTGTTCCTTGGTTAGCCTGATTTGTGTCCTTCTAGTTTAGTGTGTGTCATCGTCGAGTGTAGTGTAGTTCTCGTTTGTTGATTCTTTTCCACTTTTGGTGTTTCTTTAGTCGAGTGTTCTCTGGGATTGGTTGCTCGTGTTTTTAATGTTTTGTCAATATTTTGTGTCTGGGTATTTGAAGATTCAAAGTGTGTGTGTGATGTTTATTTAATTTTCATTGTATTGACATGTTATGTAAAATAGCCTTCACGGCTTCCATTCTGCGTATGATTGCTGTATGTTAACGCTACGAGTTGTTACATCAGTGCAAACGCTACGAGTTGTTACATCAGTGCAAACGCTACGAGTTGTTACTGACAATAAATCAGTTGCTGTATTCATTATATCATCGTTGTGTTTTAAAGTAATGCGAGTCGTTATGCCTCGCCGGTCTCGCACCGTTCGCGTTGGCGCAGTTAAACTGCGAGCTAGTTCCGTCAATAAATCAGCCTCTCTCCAGCAATTGTGTCCGTCTCCTGATTCACAATCGTTACAATTCATCACCATCACATTTACATTGGTCCATTCATCACCATCACATTTACATTGGTCCATTCATCACCATCACATTTCCACACAATGTAAACAATTAAAGAATACTGAAACCATATTTTTTGCTTTAAATGCAGACAAAGATGAGTAAAATATATAATGGATAAACAGATTTTGGAGTGAAAAAAAGTGTTAAAAAAATACTCTGAATTACTCCTACAGACATACCGGCTTATTTCATCCTTCTCCGGGATGATAAGTCCTGTGTACCCACAGCTCAAGATATCCTCAGTCAAGTCTTTAATTGTACACTCTGTAGCCAACTCCACCTAAAATAGTGACAATTGTGTAATATCCTGCTCATAACTCAACTTGGTCAAGCATATATTGTGAGGAAAAACCCTTAGTCATACCTTTGAAATGAGATCAATATACTGATCGTCTCCCAGATCAGCTTTGTTCAGGTCTTCCAACTCCAGAGACCCACTGCATAGGAACTTGTAGCACCATAATGCAAGAAAATTTGGTGCAGGTCCACCTTGTGCCAGACTGGCAGCCATTATTTCTCCCACAGTCCTATAGAAAATTACAACAGTGTTTTTCAAACTTTTTTTCTGGTGACCCACATTTTGTCCATGAATTTTCACGTGACCCAGCCAACATAAAAAAATATATATATTTGCTGGGCGGCGAGAAGTATCATATCGCGATCGATCGCCAAGTATTAACGCCTCCGCCGTTCACACAGTCGCGCGGTACGGTCACTCATGAAAGTATAATCCATTAATATAATTGTAGATCCACACATGCAGTTTTGACTCACATTCCAACTCGCGTTTTAGGTTTCCAAACAAAAATTTTATTTCTTCAAAAAATATCACAAGAAAGCTGAACTAAACGTATAAACTGAGAACTAAGTACTTATATTCATGTTTCTAATTCCTAAATCCTAAAACTGCGGTCAGAAAATGTGAGGCTCCGTCACCCCAAACCGCATGTCTTGTAGCTTGAACGTGCCTATTGCCCACAAACCTAAACCACACACAGTAATTAAACAAATCGCAACTGCCACCTACAGGCGCCAAGTGGTAACACACATTTCAAATACAATGTTCAAATAATGTTACATTAAAATTGGCACTTACATATCCGGCCCCTAATTGTCTTGTAAATAAACAAACAATTACCATAAACACTAAACTATATAATTCCTAAAGACATGATGGCAGTAAACAACCTCTTAAGCAGTTCAAAACAATCAAATATTGTACAATTGTCCCCCTTTTTTTTTTACAATGTTTTCACGTCTGAAACTCTTGATCACGTTTTCAAAAAAGGGAATTTTCAAAGTTCAGTCTCTATTAATGTCCAATATGTCTTCATAAACTGAAACATGGAGTCAGAGGTTCAAGCACATGACTCACCGTTGGAGATCAGTCTTTACCACTGTCTCATGCAGCAAGCAATATGCTACGTATCCGCTTCAAGTAAGAGACACAACTTGGTGACTGGTCTCAGGAGAAGATTCGTGCTGGTCTTCAGTCGGACCTGGCGAACTCTTCCCTTACTGTCCTGGATGGTCTCAATGACTCGACCCATTATCCAGGAACTTCTGGGAGCAGAATCATCAATCAGCAGCACAATGTCACCAACTGCAATATTACGCCTTGGGTGCAGCCACTTTTGCCTTTGCTGCAGGTCTGGCAAATACTCCTTAGTCCAGCGTTTCCAAAATAACTCTGCCATGTACTGGACCTGGCGCCATCTGCGTCTGGAGTAAATATCCTTGGCATTGAAAATACCTGGAGGTATTACAGGTTTAGCCTTCATCAAGAGAAGATGGTTCGGGGTAATTGCCTCCAAGTCGTTAGGATCATCCCACACTTTCATGAGAGGGCGGCTATTGATGACGGCCTCAACCTCGCACATAAGTGTTTGCAGACCCTCCTCATCCAAAGTCTGCTGCTTCACGACAGAATTCAGAATCTTCCGCACTGATCTTATCTGGCGTTCCCACACCCCGCCATGGTGGGATGCTGTTGGGGGGTTAAAGATCCACTTAATGTTCCTTTGTGACATTTCAGCTTCAATCTGTTCCTTATTTAACTCCTGTACAGCCTGCCGCAGCTCACGTTCTGCACCGATGAAGTTTGTGCCGTTGTCTGATCTGATCATTTTGACTTGACCCCTTCTAGCAACAAATCTTCGTAGGGCATGAATACAGGAGTCCGTATCAAGCGAACTTGCAACCTCGAGATGAACAGCTCTTACTGCAAGACATGTAAAAAGCACTCCATATCTCTTCAAAATGGTTCAGCCTCTCTTGATTTCAAATGGGCCAAAATAATCGACACCGACATTAGTAAATGACGGCTCATCGGGTAAGACTCTGTCTTTTGGAAGGTCGGCCATAATCTGACTGCTTGCAGTTCCGTGCTGACGCCTACAGATGACGCATTGAGACAGCATGTTCCTAATGACAGCATGAGGCCTAGGTAACCAATACCTTTCCCTCAGTTTCGACAGCACGTAATTGCGACCACTGTGTCCAACGTCTTTATGGACTGCTCTTAGGATAAGCGATGTAATGTGCATATCCCTTGACAAGATAGCCGGGTACTTTGACTCTTCAGGCATACTGGCTTTATTCAGTCTACCACCCACTCTCACAATGTTGTCTTGCAGGACAGGTGACAACCTGTAGAGAGGGCTGCATTTTGAGACCATTTTCTCTTTCTCCAATGCAGCTATCTCTTTAGAGAACGCACGCTGCTGGCTAATTCGTACAATCTCTGACTCAGCATCCACGATGTCATCCAAGGACGGATGACCAACACACAAAGAAGCCTTCAATTCAGCCATCCTTGTTTGCACATCCTTCTTATCCTTTCCAAGACCATCACTTGATGCAAATTCCTTTCGTTTTTGACTTAGAAGCTTCATGGTATTCTTAAACTTGATCATCCACGCAACCGCTCGCTTCAGACGATGCCAATCTGAATAATGATCAATGAACTTTAGGACTACGTCCTCTGCATTCTCAGTGACCACAGTGAATAACGCAGCTTCCTTCACTTCAGGATCTTTCTCCAGAGACTGATTGAAACTGTCTGGAAAGATCAGTCCCACCAGGATTTCGCGGGCCTTTTTTGTGATTGTTGCGGGCTAAAATGTTTGATGTTGCGGGTGTTTTTCAAAAAAATTGCGATGGAAGTTGCGGTGTGTTTTTGCTTTTTTGTAAGTACATTACAATAGGGAGTAAATGTTGTATGGTTTCCTCTATTTAGTAGTCCATTTTAATTATATATTTACCTATTTATTCAGGGTTGGCAACTTTTCAAGATCGCTTGGAGTGAGATTTGAACCTGGAGGGGGTAGCGAACATTAATTGTTGACGGGGGGGCGGGGTTAGCGAACATAAGTTGTTACCGGGCGGCCTGTAAAATGGACACAAATTAAGTATTATATCGAGATTGATCGCCAGTGGTTGGCGCCAGAGCGAACTAGTAACTCATAGATATGGATCAGAGATAAATAAACTTTATCTCTGACTTTAAACTTTATCTCAGTTTAAAGTTTAAACTTATAAACTTTATCTCAGACCCTCGCCGCTTGCGTGCGCTGCAGTGACTTCGCGGGCTACCGTTGCATTGTGGGGAATGTTGTGTTTATGCGTGCAAAACACCATCGGGCGGCTGTGGCATGCGGGCAGGTTCTAATAGTAATTAAATATCATCCAGGGGGCCATAGATAATCAATTCGCGGGTCGGATCTGGACAGTTTATCCCCGCTTTCATGTAGTGTACCGGGATACTGCTTTTCCCGATCTTTTTGCCGTTATTTTCGTCGCTCATGCTGCTTTCAGTCTGCTCCTCTTGAACGTATATACGGAAGTAAGGCGGGAGTTTGTCGACGTCACATCAAGACGACATCAGTGATTGGTCAAATTTGCGGGAAAGTTGCGGTGATTAGCTGAAGTTGCAACACCGCCCTGAATTCGCGGGGTTTGCTTGAAGTTGCGTTGAAGTTGCAAATCGCAACATCGCAACTTTCTGGAGGGTCTGAAAGATAGGCCATGCATTCTCAGGCTGCAGCAGGAATTCCGGCCCCGATAACCAGGTATTGGCCTTCAGGAATGCTTCCACTGTGCAACCTCTGGAAGCGTGGTCCGCTGGATTGGTGAAGGATTCCACATATCTCCATTGGCTTACTTTGGACTGTTCTCTGATTGTTGTAATCCGGTTGGCAACAAACGTACGAAACCTTGCTGATTCATTCTGTATGTACCTAAGAACTGTGGTACTATCAGTCCAGAATACAGATTCCTCCAAGTCAATTACTAGCTCGGCCCGTATCATGTTGTCCATCTTTGCAGCTACTGTCGCTGCAGTGAGCTCCAACCTGGGTATTGTGATTGGTTTTAGAGGTGCAACTCTTGCCTTTCCCATTATGAAAGAACACCGTTCTTCATACTTCTCATTTTTCAAGACCAGGTAAGTACAAGTGCCATAACCTCGCTCACTAGCATCGGCGAAATGATGCAGTCTGGCTTCTGTGACTGCTCCAAAGTCATGTGTCTTAACGCATTGCCTCACTTCCAGTTCTGACAACTTGTGCAGGTGAGTAATCCACTGTTCCCACTGCTTCACTAGGGGTTCTGGCATCTCATCATCCCATCCATGTTTTCTCATGCACAATTCCTGCAGTATACCTTTCACTGAGAGGATTATGGGAGAGAGAATCCCCAGAGGGTCGTAGATGGAACTAAACATAGACAACAAGCCTCGTCTTGTGAGCACTTTCCGCTTAATGGTAATTTTGAACTTCAGGGCATCTGATTCAATGCACCATTGGACTCCTAGAGCCCTTTCTAGAGGAAGTGAGTCTTTGTCCAAATCCAAATTTCGGACCCCTGAGGCCCTTTCCTCTTCTGGAACTGATGCCAGGACTTTGCGACTATTAGAGGTCCACTTGGTCACTCTAAATCCACCCAAAGCACACAGAGCTCTTACTTCCTGTATCAGCGCCACTGCTTCATCCTCGGATCCAACTGAACGGAGGCAGTCATCGACATAGAAGTGTCGCATCACTGTCTTGGATGCCTCTGCACTGAACTGATCTTGGAAGTGCTCAGCGCACTGCTTGAGTGCATAGTTAGCACAACTTGGGGATGAGGTAGCCCCAAATAAATGCACAACCATCCTATGTTCCTCCAATTCTTGTCTGTGGTCCCCCTGTGGCCACCACAGAAATCTCAAAAGGTTCACATCTTTGGCAGGGACCCGTACCTGATGGAACATGCCTTCTATATCTGACATGAAGGCTACTGGTTCTTGCCTGAACCTCAACAAAACACCAATCAAGGAGTTGGTTAGGTCTGGCCCTTGAAGAAGCTGTGAGTTCAGGGAAATTCCTTGGAACTTGGCTGCACAATCGAAGACTACCCTGATCTTATGCTTGGTAGGGTGGTAGACCCCGTGATGTGGGATGTACCACGTCCTTGCTTCACCTTCGTTGTTGTGGACCTCATCTTCGGGAATTTTCTCTGCATAGCCCTTTTCAAGCATGTCACTCATGAACTTGACATAATCCTGACAGAATTGCTCATTTCTCCTGAATTTCCTTCGCAGGTGCTCTGCCCTTTGCACAGCTATCATGCGGTTGTTCGGAAACTTGGCATCCACTGCTTTCAGGGGAAGACCAATGCTAAAGTGTCCATCGATCAATTGTACTGACCTAGACACAGAATCCATGAATCGTCTGTCTTCTACAGACATTTCCTTTTTCTCTGCTTGCTGAGCTTCCGGAAAGTCAAGCTTCATTTGATGGTGTATGAGATCATCAAGACATGCCACAGAAATTCTGTTCACTGATACCTCTGGCCATTCCTCGTCCTTCTTCTACATAGGACCATTTACAACCCACCCAAGGACAGTTCTGATAGCATAAGGCCCATTACCTGCACTATTCACAACTTTCCATGGCTCCAAAGCCATTCGGCACATTGGTTCCTATTAATAATCCTATGCCAGCCTCAATCTCCTGGACATGAATTTCCTTCAGGTGTGGCCATTCATCCACATCTTCTTGTCTAGGAATGCAGTCATCCTTGACAGGAATCTCCTTTTGTGAATACACCTGGGGAAGTTGCACATAGGAATCACCTTTCAATCCACAAATCTCCAGTCCTGTGACAACATGTGTGCTAACAGGTCTTTCTTGTCCCATAGTGCGAAGTAAGATGTTGGTCTTTCTTCCGGTCACATTGAGATCACGCATCAAGTCTTCAGAACAGAAACAAGCTGAACTTCCTGAATCTAAAAATGCGTAGGTCTGCACAACATGTGTTCCTTTCTCAGACTTAACTTTCACTGGAACCACAGCAAGGGCACATTTTGCATCTCCGGCCCCAGTGCAACCACAAGTTTCCTTATCCAATGATGGTGGACTGCTGTCAGTCACTGTCTCGGTTTGGCCAGTAAGCTTGCTGGCTATGTGCAGAATAGTAGGATGTTTTGATGAACACTTCTTACATGTTATTTTCTGCTCACAAGTTTTGCTCATATGCCCAGGTGACAGGCAACCAAAGCATAAGCCTTTAGACTTCAGAAATTGCAGCCTCTCTTTGTGAGGTTTCTGCACAATGAACTTGCAAGATGCCAACTTGTGTTCTTTTTGACAAAAATGACATTTATCACTAGAGGAACTCAAGTCCTTTGCCTTGCTTATTGCCTGTTTAGTGTCAGTCACAAGTTCAGCAATTGTGGCAAATGTGCTTTTCTTTTCTTTGCACCTTTGTGGGTGGCCAGGTTTAGCTATACCTTTGTCTTTTGAACTCACAGACTCTTGGATGTTGCCAAATAATGGATCAGTAGCTATTCTTGCCTGTCTCTCCACAAAGTGCACCAAATTTTCAAACCTGGCTCTAACACCAGTCCTTTCCTGTATGTCACATGCGGATCCCCTCCATCTTTCTCTCAGCCTGAAAGGGAGTTTTGCAATTATTGCACGCATGTTAGTTGGACTGTCCATTTCTTCTTTAAACTCCATTCCTTCCACTGTATTCAGACAGCTTGTAAGAAAAACAGCCAATTCAGTCAAAGATGCTCCGTCTTCTGATTTTAAGACAGGCCACTTTAATGCCTTCTCCACATATGCCATAGCAATGGTGTATTCATTACCATAATGCTGGTGCAATAGCCTTTTAGCCCTTTTGTACCCTAAGTCAGGATGTATGTGCTGACAACTTCGTACCAGCACTTTGGGTTGACCGCTTGTATACTGCTCCAGAAAGAATAAACGATCTTTACTACTGGAGGTTCTGTCTTCAATTCCATGCTCAAAAGCTTTAGTAAAAAATCTGTATTCAGTTGGGTCTCCACTAAAAACAGGAATGTCCACTGATGGTAAGGATGACAACCGTTGCTGTTTCACAAGCAGTTCAGTGATATCATTCTGATGTTTCATAACACCAAGCAGGTCTCTAATCTGTATAATAATAATAATAATAATAATAATAATAATAATCTTTATTTGTATAGCACCTTTCATACATACATGTAACTCAAAGTGCTTTACAGTATAAATAAAAGAAACATTAAAAGGAGATAAGACAAAGACAAAAAGACAGAAGAAAATGTTAAAAGAAATTAAAGATAAAAATATTAAAATAACATAAAAAGTAAAAAGTGAAGTAAGTAAGATAATAAAAAGTAAAGTAAATAAGATAAGAAACTCTATCTTAATAGTTTTAACTAAAAGCGGATCTAAACAGGAATGTTTTGAGACTGCTCTTAAAACTATGCAGGGATGAAATGCCTCTGAGCTCTTCAGGAAGAGTATATCATCACATTGTCTTCCACCAACATGAGAACCACTGTCAGCATGTGAGCGTGGGAGAGATGAAACATTACTGTGTGCGTTTTGCCTTCCACTCACATAGTAATGTGGCCTTGGCTGAGGAAAATGCCTTGTTGGTTGCTGTAGAGGAAAAGCCACATCATCTTCCTCACCTTTCTCATAATCATCAGAAAATGCCGCTTCAGCATGCAAATTCCTCACCACAGGAGGCCTCCCCTGTTCTTGCTCTTGCACATCAAACTCATGCAAACCAAGCACTTCAATTTTAGCACTTGCTGCATCAATAGCGGTTTGCAATTCTAGCTCCTCTTTCTTTGCTTGCAACTGGGCCAATTCTCTGTCGATTTCTTGTTTTCGTTTCAATGCAGTAGCCTGTGCAATCAAAGCTGCTCTTTTAGCCTCGTACTTAAGCTTTGTAGATGAGGCATTTGAAGACACAACTGAAGCTGCTCTGCTATGAGGAGATTTACCCAACTTATGTGATGAACTGACCATTGAAGCACTATCTGCAGGGTTTATTTCAGAATCATACTGTCTTGCTTCTTTAGCTTGCTCAGCAGCCCTTTTTAACCATCTCTCAACATCCTTCACAAAACCATTAAGATGTTTGGCCCTAGATTCATACCAGGTTTTCTGGTCTTTAATTATATCTTCTTCAGACATATATTCTTTTACCGTGTCATTCAGACTGCAAAATTCTATGTACACTTCTGTAAACTCTGTTGACAATTTCCGAGAAACTGTACGAGCATTATTTTCATCTTCCATTAGGACATCAATATCCTTCATTATTCGACAGAGGTGTGCAAACTTAGATTTCCTATCTGCCAATGTCGTGCTAAGCTTTTGTTCAATGCCTTTAGCAGTTAGCTTTAATGTCCTCTTAGGACGAACAGTAGCATCATTTTGTTCATACATTTTAAATCCTCTGATATTCCTCTTTTCCACAAACACAATTCCAATAATCGTTATATGTGGTTATTTTCCATAAGGGAGGTTTCCATACTCCTCAGAACTAGCATTAGCAGATAGCAGTAAGGACAATTTTGCTGAGTCATTGGCTAACTCCATTAGCAAAGCCAAACACATTTCTTACTTGTTCTTCGACAAAAATCCAAACTTGTGGTCAATACTTGCATATAGATGACTGAATCCACTCTTCAGGACATCCAAGGGGTTTCTTCATCTATTTGGAGCTCTTTTCTGACTATTTGTAGATCCACACATGCAGTTTTGACTCACATTCCAACTCGCGTTTTAGGTTTCCAAACAAAAATTTTATTTCTTCAAAAAATATCACAAGAAAGCTGAACTAAACGTATAAACTGAAAACTAAGTACTTATATTCATGTTTCTAATTCCTAAATCCTAAAACTGCGGTCAGAAAAGGTGAGGCTCCGTCACCCCAAACCGCATGTCTTGTAGCTTGAACGTGCCTATTGCCCACGAACCTAAACCACACACAGTAATTAAACAAATCGCAACTGCCACCTACAGGCGCCTAGTGGTAACACACATTTCAAATACAATGTTCTAATAATGTTACATTAAAATTGGCACTAACAATAATAATTTATTAAATATATTAACATTTATTTTTGAGCAACCCTTTTTTTTTGGCCCTTGGATGGGTCGCGACCCAGAGTTTGAAAAACCCTGATGTACAACACCAGAATAAACACTTTAATGGCTTTCTTTTCACTTAGAAAATCAACAAAAACATGTAATTTGACCTGGATGCCAAAAAAGTGACAAAAAAAAGGTAAACTAAAGTAACACATACTTAAAATGACCTTTGTCCAAATCAGACAGCGAATACTTTGGTCTCTTGCCATGTCTGCCCCCTTCAAAGAAATGCTTCTCAATGCCTCCTATCATTCCTTCAATCAGAGGATACATCATTTCAACCAAGGACTTTAATCACAATGAGCAAATCTGTTTAACCCTTTCTCACCTGACAGAAACTCTTTGCGCAGTGCTCCTGTGTCTATCCCAGCCTCACCCAAATAGATGACTTTCAGCTGATTCACTGGAGATGACTTTTTTTGTCTCTGCCATTGAGCAAGGCCTCTCTCCACCATATTGTGGCGGGACACTGTGATGTCAAATGTGTTGCCATCTGTGGATACTGCAGCTTTGATGGTGTGGAGAAGATCATCAAGGCTAACATACACATACAAATAACAAAGAGATCCGTAAATTACAAAATTCCATCATGTTGTGTACTTCAGGCTAAGAACATGTACTAATATACCTCTCAGTTCCACTGTTTAGAATCTTCTTCCATGCTGAAATGTGTTTTCTCCACACTGCTGTAACATAAATTTATAGGAATATTACAAATAATAGCCAAATTCTTCAATTCCAGTCTTGGAAGGATAATGTCCAGCACAGTTGGGTTAATTAAATACAACTCATTCTAGAAATCTGTTGACTGCTAGTTTAAGTTGGTGTGTTTGAGCAGGGAGATCATGAGACTGTGCTTGACACTGGCCCTCCATGGCTGGAGATGAATAATTCTGTCAAATATACTAAGGAGTGGGCAATACATATAGAAAAATATTATAAATGAGAGTTGAAAAGATTTTCAGATTTGCTTTTAAACTAATACACATTTTTATTTTGTCACCTTTCACCACACAAGCTGGCATGGATTTCTAAATAATCCAATGGAAAGCTCATTTGACACAGTGGGTATGGAGCCTGAAAAGAAGACACCAATATTATCACAAACAAAAGACCACAAATGCACTACTTAATATTCAAAGAAATACAGCAATTGTTATCTTTACAGGTTAGGGATGCTTGTAATAACAGCATTATTAGCTATTTGATCTTACTTCAGTGCTGTATGTACTGGCTGTGCTACTACTGCTGTGCTACTACTATGCTACTACTACTATTTGATCTTACTTCAGTGCTGTATATATTGGCTGTGCTACTACTGCTGTGCAACTACTACTATTTGATCTTACTTCAGTGCTGTATGTATTGGCTGTGCTACTACTGCTGTGCTACTACTACTATTTGATCTTACTTCAGTGCTGTATGTATTGGCTGTGCTACTACTGCTGTGCTACTACTACTATTTGATCTTACTTCAGTGCTGTATGTACTGGCTGTGCTACTACTGCTGTGCTACTACTGCTGTGCTACTACTACTATTTGATCTTACTTCAGTGCTGTATGTACTGGCTGTGCTACTACTGCTGTGCTACTACTACTATTTGATCTTACTTCAGTGCTGTATGTATTGGCTGTGCTACTACTGCTGTGCTACTACTACTATTTGATCTTACTTCAGTGCTGTATGTATTGGCTGTGCTACTACTGCTGTGCTACTACTACTATTTGATCTTACTTCAGTGCTGTATGTATTGGCTGTGCTACTACTGCTGTGCTACTACTACTATTTGATCTTACTTCAGTGCTGTATGTATTGGCTGGGCTACTACTGCTGTGCTACTACTATGCTACTACTACTATTTGATCTTCAGTGCTGTATGTACTGGCTGTGCTACTACTGCAGTGCTACTACTACTATTTGATCTTACTTCAGTGCTGTATGTATTGGCTGTGCTACTACTGCTGTGCTACTACTACTATTTGATCTTACTTCAGTGCTGTATGTATTGGCTGTGCTACTACTGCTGTGCTACTACTACTATTTGATCTTACTTCAGTGCTGTATGTACTGGCTGTGCTACTACTGCTGTGCTACTACTGCTATGCTACTACTACTATTTGATCTTACTTCAGTGCTGTATGTATTGGCAGTGCTACTACTGCTGTGCTACTACTGCTGTGCTACTACTACTATTTGATCTTACTTCAGTGCTGTATGTACTGGCTGTGCTACTACTGCTGTGCTACTACTATGCTACTACTACTATTTGATCTTACTTCAGTGCTGTATATATTGGCTGTGCTACTACTGCTGTGCTACTACTACTATTTGATCTTACTTCAGTGCTATATGTACTGGCTGTGCTACTACTACTGTGCTACTACTACTATTTGATCTTACTTCAGTGCTGTATGTACTGGCTGTGCTACTACTGCTGTGCTACTACTATGCTACTACTACTATTTGATCTTACTTCAGTGCTGTATGTATTGGCTGTGCTACTACTGCTGTGCTACTACTACTATTTGATCTTACTTCAGTGCTGTATGTATTGGCTGTGTTACTACTGCTGTGCTACTACTATGCTACTACTACTATTTGATCTTATCTCAGTGCTGTATGTACTGGCTGTGCTACTACTGCTGTGCTACTACTATGCTACTACTACTATTTGATCTTACTTCAGTGCTGTATGTATTGGCTGTGCTACTACTGCTGTGCTACTACTATGCTACTACTACTATTTGATCTTACTTCAGTGCTGTATGTATTGGCTGTGCTACTACTGCTGTGCTACTACTACTATTTGATCTTACTTCAGTGCTGTATGTACTGGCTGTGCTACTACTGCTGTGCTACTACTACTATTTGATCTTACTTCAGTGCTGTATGTACTGGCTGTGCTACTACTGCTGTGCTACTACTACTATTTGATCTTACTTCAGTGCTGTATGTATTGGCTGTGCTACTACTGCCGTGCTACTACTACTATTTGATCTTACTTCAGTGCTGTATGTACTGGCTGTGCTACTACTGCTGTGCTACTACTACTATTTGATCTTACTTCAGTGCTGTATGTATTGGCTGTGCTACTACTGCTGTGCTACTACTATGCTACTACTACTATTTGATCTTACTTCAGTGCTGTATGTATTGGCTGTGCTACTACTGCTGTGCTACTACTATGCTACTACTACTATTTGATCTTACTTCAGTGCTGTATGTACTGGCTGTGCTACTACTGCTGTGCTACTACTACTATTTGATCTTACTTCAGTGCTGTATGTATTGGCTGGGCTACTACTGCTGTGCTACTACTATGCTACTACTACTATTTGATCTTACTTCAGTGCTGTATGTATTGGCTGTGCTACTACTGCTGTGCTACTACTACTATTTGATCTTACTTCAGTGCTGTATGTATTGGCTGTGCTACTACTGCTGTGCTACTACTATGCTACTACTACTATTTGATCTTACTTCAGTGCTGTATGTACTGGCTGTGCTACTACTGCAGTGCTACTACTACTATTTGATCTTACTTCAGTGCTGTATGTATTGGCTGTGCTACTACTGCTGTGCTACTACTACTATTTGATCTTACTTCAGTGCTGTATGTATTGGCTGTGCTACTACTGCTGTGCTACTACTGCTGTGCTACTACTACTATTTGATCTTACTTCAGTGCTGTATGTATTGGCTGTGCTACTACTGCTGTGCTACTACTATGCTACTACTACTATTTGATCTTCAGTGCTGTATGTACTGGCTGTGCTACTACTGCAGTGCTACTACTACTATTTGATCTTACTTCAGTGCTGTATGTATTGGCTGTGCTACTACTGCTGTGCTACTACTACTATTTGATCTTACTTCAGTGCTGTATGTATTGGCTGTGCTACTACTGCTGTGCTACTACTGCTGTGCTACTACTACTATTTGATCTTACTTCAGTGCTGTATGTACTGGCTGTGTTACTACTGCTGTGCTACTACTGCTATGCTTCTACTACTATTTGATCTTACTTCAGTGCTGTATGTATTGGCTGTGCTACTACTGCTGTGCTACTACTGCTGTGCTACTCCTACTATTTGATCTTACTTCAGTGCTGTATGTACTGGCTGTGCTACTACTGCTGTGCTACTACTATGCTACTACTACTATTTGATCTTACTTCAGTGCTGTATATATTGGCTGTGCTACTACTGCTGTGCTACTACTACTATTTGATCTTACTTCAGTGCTGTATGTATTGGCTGTGCTACTACTGCTGTGCTACTACTACTATTTGATCTTACTTCAGTGCTGTATGTATTGGCTGTGCTACTACTGCTGTGCTACTACTACTATTTGATCTTACTTCAGTGCTGTATGTACTGGCTGTGCTACTACTGCTGTGCTACTACTGCTGTGCTACTACTACTATTTGATCTTACTTCAGTGCTGTATGTACTGGCTGTGCTACTACTGCTGTGCTACTACTACTATTTGATCTTACTTCAGTGCTGTATGTATTGGCTGTGCTACTACTGCTGTGCTACTACTACTATTTGATCTTACTTCAGTGCTATATGTACTGGCTGTGCTACTACTACTGTGCTACTACTACTATTTGATCTTACTTCAGTGCTGTATGTACTGGCTGTGCTACTACTGCTGTGCTACTACTATGCTACTACTACTATTTGATCTTACTTCAGTGCTGTATGTATTGGCTGTGCTACTACTGCTGTGCTACTACTACTATTTGATCTTACTTCAGTGCTGTATGTATTGGCTGTGTTACTACTGCTGTGCTACTACTATGCTACTACTACTATTTGATCTTATCTCAGTGCTGTATGTACTGGCTGTGCTACTACTGCTGTGCTACTACTATGCTACTACTACTATTTGATCTTACTTCAGTGCTGTATGTATTGGCTGTGCTACTACTGCTGTGCTACTACTATGCTACTACTACTATTTGATCTTACTTCAGTGCTGTATGTATTGGCTGTGCTACTACTGCTGTGCTACTACTACTATTTGATCTTACTTCAGTGCTGTATGTACTGGCTGTGCTACTACTGCTGTGCTACTACTACTATTTGATCTTACTTCAGTGCTGTATGTACTGGCTGTGCTACTACTGCTGTGCTACTACTACTATTTGATCTTACTTCAGTGCTGTATGTATTGGCTGTGCTACTACTGCCGTGCTACTACTACTATTTGATCTTACTTCAGTGCTGCATGTACTGGCTGTGCTACTACTGCTGTGCTACTACTACTATTTGATCTTACTTCAGTGCTGTATGTATTGGCTGTGCTACTACTGCTGTGCTACTACTATGCTACTACTACTATTTGATCTTACTTCAGTGCTGTATGTATTGGCTGTGCTACTACTGCTGTGCTACTACTATGCTACTACTACTATTTGATCTTACTTCAGTGCTGTATGTACTGGCTGTGCTACTACTGCTGTGCTACTACTACTATTTGATCTTACTTCAGTGCTGTATGTATTGGCTGGGCTACTACTGCTGTGCTACTACTATGCTACTACTACTATTTGATCTTACTTCAGTGCTGTATGTATTGGCTGTGCTACTACTGCTGTGCTACTACTACTATTTGATCTTACTTCAGTGCTGTATGTATTGGCTGTGCTACTACTGCTGTGCTACTACTATGCTACTACTACTATTTGATCTTACTTCAGTGCTGTATGTACTGGTTGTGCTACTACTGCAGTGCTACTACTACTATTTGATCTTACTTCAGTGCTGTATGTATTGGCTGTGCTACTACTGCTGTGCTACTACTACTATTTGATCTTACTTCAGTGCTGTATGTATTGGCTGTGCTACTACTGCTGTGCTACTACTGCTGTGCTACTACTACTATTTGATCTTACTTCAGTGCTGTATGTATTGGCTGTGCTACTACTGCTGTGCTACTACTATGCTACTACTACTATTTGATCTTCAGTGCTGTATGTACTGGCTGTGCTACTACTGCAGTGCTACTACTACTATTTGATCTTACTTCAGTGCTGTATGTATTGGCTGTGCTACTACTGCTGTGCTACTACTACTATTTGATCTTACTTCAGTGCTGTATGTATTGGCTGTGCTACTACTGCTGTGCTACTACTGCTGTGCTACTACTACTATTTGATCTTACTTCAGTGCTGTATGTACTGGCTGTGTTACTACTGCTGTGCTACTACTGCTATGCTTCTACTACTATTTGATCTTACTTCAGTGCTGTATGTATTGGCTGTGCTACTACTGCTGTGCTACTACTGCTGTGCTACTCCTACTATTTGATCTTACTTCAGTGCTGTATGTACTGGCTGTGCTACTACTGCTGTGCTACTACTATGCTACTACTACTATTTGATCTTACTTCAGTGCTGTATATATTGGCTGTGCTACTACTGCTGTGCTACTACTACTATTTGATCTTACTTCAGTGCTGTATGTATTGGCTGTGCTACTACTGCTGTGCTACTACTACTATTTGATCTTACTTCAGTGCTGTATGTATTGGCTGTGCTACTACTGCTGTGCTACTACTACTATTTGATCTTACTTCAGTGCTGTATGTACTGGCTGTGCTACTACTGCTGTGCTACTACTGCTGTGCTACTACTACTATTTGATCTTACTTCAGTGCTGTATGTACTGGCTGTGCTACTACTGCTGTGCTACTACTACTATTTGATCTTACTTCAGTGCTGTATGTATTGGCTGTGCTACTACTGCTGTGCTACTACTACTATTTGATCTTACTTCAGTGCTGTATGTATTGGCTGTGCTACTACTGCTGTGCTACTACTACTATTTGATCTTACTTCAGTGCTGTATGTACTGGCTGTGCTACTACTGCTGTGCTACTACTACTATTTGATCTTACTTCAGTGCTGTATGTATTGGCTGGGCTACTACTGCTGTGCTACTACTATGCTACTACTACTATTTGATCTTCAGTGCTGTATGTACTGGCTGTGCTACTACTGCAGTGCTACTACTACTATTTGATCTTACTTCAGTGCTGTATGTATTGGCTGTGCTACTACTGCTGTGCTACTACTACTATTTGATCTTACTTCAGTGCTGTATGTATTGGCTGTGCTACTACTGCTGTGCTACTACTACTATTTGATCTTACTTCAGTGCTGTATGTACTGGCTGTGCTACTACTGCTGTGCTACTACTGCTATGCTACTACTACTATTTGATCTTACTTCAGTGCTGTATGTATTGGCTGTGCTACTACTGCTGTGCTACTACTGCTGTGCTACTACTACTATTTGATCTTACTTCAGTGCTGTATGTACTGGCTGTGCTACTACTGCTGTGCTACTACTATGCTACTACTACTATTTGATCTTACTTCAGTGCTGTATATATTGGCTGTGCTACTACTGCTGTGCTACTACTACTATTTGATCTTACTTCAGTGCTATATGTACTGGCTGTGCTACTACTACTGTGCTACTACTACTATTTGATCTTACTTCAGTGCTGTATGTACTGGCTGTGCTACTACTGCTGTGCTACTACTATGCTACTACTACTATTTGATCTTACTTCAGTGCTGTATGTATTGGCTGTGCTACTACTGCTGTGCTACTACTACTATTTGATCTTACTTCAGTGCTGTATGTATTGGCTGTGTTACTACTGCTGTGCTACTACTATGCTACTACTACTATTTGATCTTATGTCAGTGCTGTATGTACTGGCTGTGCTACTACTGCTGTGCTACTACTATGCTACTACTACTATTTGATCTTACTTCAGTGCTGTATGTATTGGCTGTGCTACTACTGCTGTGCTACTACTATGCTACTACTACTATTTGATCTTACTTCAGTGCTGTATGTATTGGCTGTGCTACTACTGCTGTGCTACTATTACTATTTGATCTTACTTCAGTGCTGTATGTACTGGCTGTGCTACTACTGCTGTGCTACTACTACTATTTGATCTTACTTCAGTGCTGTATGTACTGGCTGTGCTACTACTGCTGTGCTACTACTACTATTTGATCTTACTTCAGTGCTGTATGTATTGGCTGTGGTACTACTGCCGTGCTACTACTACTATTTGATCTTACTTCAGTGCTGTATGTACTGGCTGTGCTACTACTGCTGTGCTACTACTACTATTTGATCTTACTTCAGTGCTGTATGTATTGGCTGTGCTACTACTGCTGTGCTACTACTATGCTACTACTACTATTTGATCTTACTTCAGTGCTGTATGTATTGGCTGTGCTACTACTGCTGTGCTACTACTATGCTACTACTACTATTTGATCTTACTTCAGTGCTGTATGTACTGGCTGTGCTACTACTGCTGTGCTACTACTACTATTTGATCTTACTTCAGTGCTGTATGTATTGGCTGGGCTACTACTGCTGTGCTACTACTATGCTACTACTACTATTTGATCTTACTTCAGTGCTGTATGTATTGGCTCTGCTACTACTGCTGTGCTACTACTACTATTTGATCTTACTTCAGTGCTGTATGTATTGGCTGTGCTACTACTGCTGTGCTACTACTATGCTACTACTATTTGATCTTACTTCAGTGCTGTATGTATTGGCTGTGCTACTACTGCTGTGCTACTACTACTATTTGATCTTACTTCAGTGCTGTATGTATTGGCTGTGCTACTACTGCTGTGCTACTACTATGCTACTACTACTATTTGATCTTCAGTGCTGTATGTACTGGCTGTGCTACTACTGCAGTGCTACTACTACTATTTGATCTTACTTCAGTGCTGTATGTATTGGCTGTGCTACTACTGCTGTGCTACTACTACTATTTGATCTTACTTCAGTGCTGTATGTATTGGCTGTGCTACTACTGCTGTGCTACTACTGCTGTGCTACTACTACTATTTGATCTTACTTCAGTGCTGTATGTACTGGCTGTGTTACTACTGCTGTGCTACTACTGCTATGCTTCTACTACTATTTGATCTTACTTCAGTGCTGTATGTATTGGCTGTGCTACTACTGCTGTGCTACTACTGCTGTGCTACTCCTACTATTTGATCTTACTTCAGTGCTGTATGTACTGGCTGTGCTACTACTGCTGTGCTACTACTATGCTACTACTACTATTTGATCTTACTTCAGTGCTGTATATATTGGCTGTGCTACTACTGCTGTGCTACTACTACTATTTGATCTTACTTCAGTGCTGTATGTACTGGCTGTGCTACTACTGCTGTGCTACTACTACTATTTGATCTTACTTCAGTGCTGTATGTACTGGCTGTGCTACTACTGCTGTGCTACTACTATGCTACTACTACTATTTGATCTTACTTCAGTGCTGTATGTATTGGCTGTGCTACTACTGCTGTGCTACTACTACTATTTGATCTTACTTCAGTGCTGTATGTATTGGCTGTGCTACTACTGCTGTGCTACTACTATGCTACTACTACTATTTGATCTTATCTCAGTGCTGTATGTACTGGCTGTGCTACTACTATGCTACTACTACTATTTGATCTTACTTCTGTGCTGTATGTATTGGCTGTGCTACTACTGCTGTGCTACTACTACTATTTGATCTTACTTCAGTGCTGTATGTACTGGCTGTGCTACTACTGCTGTGCTACTACTACTATTTGAACTTACTTCAGTGCTGTATGTACTGGCTGTGCTACTACTGCTGTGCTACTACTATGCTACTACTACTTGATCTTACTTCAGTGCTGTATGTATTGGCTGTGCTACTACTGCTGTGCTACTACTATGCTACTACTACTATTTGATCTTACCTCAGTGCTGTATGTACTGGCTGTGCTACTACTGCTGTGCTACTACTATGCTACTACTACTATTTGATCTTACTTCAGTGCTGTATGTACTGGCTGTGCTACTTCTGCTGTGCTACTACTATGCTACTACTACTATTTGATCTTACTTCAGTGCTGTATGTACTGGCTGTGCTACTACTATTTGATCTTACTTCAGTGCTGTATGTATTGGCTGTGCTACTACTACTATTTGATCTTACTTCAGTGCTGTATGTACTGGCTGTGCTACTACTGCTGTGCTACTACTATGCTACTACTACTATTTGATCTTACTTCAGTGCTGTATGTATTGGCTGTGCTACTACTGCTGTGCTACTACTATGCTACTACTATTATTTGATCTTACTTCAGTGCTGTATGTACTGGCTGTGCTACTACTGCTGTGCTACTACTACTATTTGATCTTACTTCAGTGCTGTATGTACTGGCTGTGCTACTACTGCTGTGCTACTACTATGCTACTACTACTATTTGATCTTACTTCAGTGCTGTATGTATTGGCTGTGCTACTACTGCTATGCTACTACTACTATTTGATCTTACTTCAGTGCTGTATGTATTGGCTGTGCTACTACTACTGTGCTACTACTACTTTGGCTGTGCTACTACTACTGTGCTACTACTACTATTTGATCTTACTTCAGTGCTGTATGTATTGGCTGTGCTACTACTGCTGTGCTACTACTATGCTACTACTACTATTTGATCTTACTTCAGTGCTGTATGTATTGGCTGTGCTACTACTACTGTGCTACTACTACTTTGGCTGTGCTACTACTACTGTGCTACTACTACTATTTGATCTTACTTCAGTGCTGTATGTACTGGCTGTGCTACTACTGCTGTGCTACTACTACTATTTGATCTTACTTCAGTGCTGTATGTACTGGCTGTGCTACTACTACTATGCTACTACTACTATTTGATCTTACTTCAGTGCTGTATGTACTGGCTGTGCTACTACTGCTGTGCTACTACTACTATTTGATCTTACTTCAGTGCTGTATGTACTGGCTGTGCTACTACTACTATGCTACTACTACTATTTGATCTTACTTCAGTGCTGTATGTATTGGCTGTGCTACTACTGCTATGCTACTACTACTATTTGATCTTACTTCAGTGCTGTATGTATTGGCTGTGCTACTACTACTGTGCTACTACTACTTTGGCTGTGCTACTACTACTGTGCTACTACTACTATTTGATCTTACTTCAGTGCTGTATGTATTGGCTGTGCTACTACTGCTGTGCTACTACTATGCTACTACTACTATTTGCATCGGAGTAAGACTAAAATCAGCACATAATATGTGTTAATCAATGTGAAATATTGCTGTTGGGGATGGGTAAGTGTTACGAATTGACCAGGCAGAGAGGGATCCAAATGCGGAAGAACACCGCTTTTATTGAAATGAGACGCTGGCACAGAAACAGGCAGGGGAATCACGAGTACTAGGATCCGTAATAACAGCGTTTTCTTGGCGTGGTCAGGACGGTCCAGGGTCATACCGGGGGAGCAGAAGTCAGGAGGTACAGAGGGACTAGGCAGGAGACAAGGTCGGGGACGTAAGCGAGGGTCAGAACACAGGAGAGCAGACAGGTAATAGAACGGCTTGGTACGCGGCATGAGTCGGCAATACTTCGCGACTGAGACGTGCTGGGGAAGGTGTATAAGTGTGACTGAAAGGGGGCGTGGTAATGAGGGGCAGGTGAGGCTGGTTAGGGAAGATCAGGTGGCATTCCTTACAGTAAGACTTAATAATAGCATAATTACTAATTTGGTCTAACCTTAGAGCTGTATGTAGAGGCTGTACTACTACTGACTGCTGTTGTTGGAAACTCAGCAGCAATAGACACATCTGGGGAAGACTGAAATCAACACATTATAAATGTTAATTGTTGTAAAAGATTGCTATTGGGGATGTGTAAAACTGATCTTACTTATACTAATTTAGTTTACCTTAGTACTGGATATACAGATACTACTGGCTGCCTCTGTGGATTTCACAGAAGGGAACTCAGCAACAACAGACACATCTGGGGAAGACTGAAATGAACACACCATATATGTGGATCTGTTAAACCATCCTGTGACTGTTGTGAACAATCAACTACTAATGAACAGATATTTACTAAAATGTTCATTACTCTTACGTAATTATCTGTGTCGTCCTCTGTGGATGACCTGTCAGTGCAGCATGATTTGATATGCACAGCCAAAACTTGCAATGGCATAGACATCCTACAGGCTTGACAGGTAGACATCCTACATAGACATCCTACAGGGTTGGCAGGTAGACATCCTACATAGACATCCTACATAGACATCCTACAGGCTTGACAGGTAGACATCCTACATAGACATCCTACATAGACATCCTACAGGCTTGACAGGTAGACATCCTACATAGACATCCTACATAGACATCCTACAGGCTTGACAGGTAGACATCCTACATAGACATCCTACATAGACATCCTACAGGGTTGGCAGGTAGACATCCTACATAGACATCCTACATAGACATCCTACAGGGTTGACAGGTAGACATCCTACATAGACATCCTACAGGGTTGGCAGGTAGACATCCTACATAGACATCCTACATAGACATCCTACAGGGTTGACAGGTAGACATCCTACATAGACATCCTACAGGCTTGACAGGTAGACATCCTACATAGACATCCTACAGGGTTGACAGGTAGACATCCTACATAGACATCCTACAGGGTTGGCAGGTAGACATCCTACATAGACATCCTACATAGACATCCTACAGGGTTGGCAGGTAGACATCCTACATAGACATCCTACAGGGTTGGCAGGTAGACATCCTACATAGACATCCTACATAGACATCCTACAGGCTTGACAGGTAGACTTCCTACATAGACATCCTACAGGGTTGGCAGGTAGACATCCTACATAGACATCCTACATAGACATCCTACAGGGTTGGCAGGTAGACATCCTACATAGACATCCTACAGGTTGACAGGTAGACATCCTACATAGACATCCTACAGGGTTGACAGGTAGACATCCTACATAGACATCCTACAGGGTTGACAGGTAGACATCCTACATAGACATCCTACAGGGTTGGCAGGTAGACATCCTACATAGACATCCTACAGGGTTGGCAGGTAGACATCCTACATATACATCCTACAGGGTTGGCAGGTAGACATCCTACATAGACATCCTACAGGTTGACAGGTAGACATCCTACATAGACATCCTACATAGACATCCTACAGGTTGGCAGGTAGACATCCTACATAGACATCCTACAGGGTTGACAGGTAGACATCCTACATAGACATCCTACAGGTTGGCAGGTAGACATCCTACATAGACATCCTACAGGGTTGACAGGTAGACATCCTACATAGACATCCTACAGGGTTGACAGGTAGCCTTTGGCATCTTCTGGAATTCCTGTGCTTCAACAGGAAGAGGCCATGTGTGTAGTTCCTCCTGGAGAGGAACTATGTACATTGTGTTCTTACCCCCTCCACTCACAGATCTCACTGGTTCCTCACTGCGAGTCATGAAGGTGTTGTTATTGAGTTAGGTGTGCTGGGGGTAGGGGAAACACCTACATAGACATCTTACAGGCTTGACAGGTAGACATCCTACATAGACATCCTACATAGACATCCTACAGGGTTGGCAGGTAGACATCCTACATAGACATCCTACATAGACATCCTACAGGCTTGACAGGTAGACATCCTACATAGACATCCTACAGGGTTGGCAGGTAGACATTCTACATAGACATCCTACATAGACATCCTACAGGCTTGACAGGTAGACATCCTACATAGACATCCTACAGGGTTGGCAGGTAGACATCCTACATAGACATCCTACATAGACATCCTACAGGGTTGACAGGTAGACATCCTACATAGACATCCTACAGGGTTGACAGGTAGACATCCTACATAGACATCCTACAGGGTTGACAGGTAGACATCCTACATAGACATCCTACAGGTTGACAGGTAGACATCCTACATAGACATCCTACAGGGTTGACAGGTAGACATCCTACATAGACATCCTACAGGGTTGACAGGTAGACATCCTACATAGACATCCTACAGGCTTGACAGGTAGACATCCTACATAGACATCCTACAGGGTTGGCAGGTAGACATTCTACATAGACATCCTACATAGACATCCTACAGGCTTGACAGGTAGACATCCTACATAGACATCCTACAGGGTTGGCAGGTAGACATCCTACATAGACATCCTACATAGACATCCTACAGGGTTGACAGGTAGACATCCTACATAGACATCCTACAGGCTTGACAGGTAGACATCCTACATAGACATCCTACAGGGTTGACAGGTAGACATCCTACATAGACATCCTACAGGTTGACAGGTAGACATCCTACATAGACATCCTACAGGGTTGACAGGTAGACATCCTACATAGACATCCTACAGGGTTGACAGGTAGACATCCTACATAGACATCCTACAGGTTGACAGGTAGACATTCTACATAGACATCCTACAGGGTTGGCAGGTAGACATCCTACATAGACATCCTACATAGACATCCTACAGGCTTGACAGGTAGACTTCCTACATAGACATCCTACAGGGTTGGCAGGTAGACATCCTACATAGACATCCTACATAGACATCCTACAGGGTTGGCAGGTAGACATCCTACATAGACATCCTACAGGTTGACAGGTAGACATCCTACATAGACATCCTACAGGGTTGACAGGTAGACATCCTACATAGACATCCTACAGGGTTGACAGGTAGACATCCTACATAGACATCCTACAGGGTTGGCAGGTAGACATCCTACATAGACATCCCACAGGGTTGGCAGGTAGACATCCTACATAGACATCCTACATATACATCCTACAGGGTTGGCAGGTAGACATCCTACATAGACATCCTACAGGTTGACAGGTAGACATCCTACATAGACATCCTACATAGACATCCTACAGGTTGGCAGGTAGACATCCTACATAGACATCCTACATAGACATCCTACAGGGTTGACAGGTAGACATCCTACATAGACATCCTACAGGTTGGCAGGTAGACATCCTACATAGACATCCTACAGGGTTGACAGGTAGACATCCTACATAGACATCCTACAGGGTTGACAGGTAGCCTTTGGCATCTTCTGGAATTCCTGTGCTTCAACAGGAAGAGGCCATGTGTGTAGTTCCTCCTGGAGAGGAACTATGTACATTGTGTTCTTACCCCCTCCACTCACAGATCTCACTGGTTCCTCACTGCGAGTCATGAAGGTGTTGTTATTGAGTTAGGTGTGCTGGGGGTAGGGGAAACACCTACATAGACATCTTACAGGCTTGACAGGTAGACATCCTACATAGACATCCTACATAGACATCCTACAGGGTTGGCAGGTAGACATCCTACATAGACATCCTACATAGACATCCTACAGGCTTGACAGGTAGACATCCTACATAGACATCCTACAGGGTTGGCAGGTAGACATTCTACATAGACATCCTACATAGACATCCTACAGGCTTGACAGGTAGACATCCTACATAGACATCCTACAGGGTTGGCAGGTAGACATCCTACATAGACATCCTACATAGACATCCTACAGGGTTGACAGGTAGACATCCTACATAGACATCCTACAGGCTTGACAGGTAGACATCCTACATAGACATCCTACAGGGTTGACAGGTAGACATCCTACATAGACATCCTACAGGTTGACAGGTAGACATCCTACATAGACATCCTACAGGGTTGGCAGGTAGACATCCTACATAGACATCCTACAGGGTTGGCAGGTAGACATCCTACATAGACATCCTACATATACATCCTACAGGGTTGGCAGGTAGACATCCTACATAGACATCCTACAGGTTGGCAGGTAGACATCCTACATAGACATCCTACATAGACATCCTACAGGGTTGACAGGTAGACATCCTACATAGACATCCTACAGGTTGGCAGGTAGACATCCTACATAGACATCCTACATAGACATCCTACAGGTTGGCAGGTAGACATCCTACATAGACATCCTACATAGACATCCTACAGGGTTGACAGGTAGACATCCTACATAGACATCCTACAGGTTGGCAGGTAGACATCCTACATAGACATCCTACAGGGTTGACAGGTAGACATCCTACATAGACATCCTACAGGGTTGACAGGTAGCCTTTGGCATCTTCTGGAATTCCTGTGCTTCAACAGGAAGAGGCCATGTGTGTAGTTCCTCCTGGAGAGGAACTATGTACATTGTGTTCTTACCCCCTCCACTCACAGATCTCACTGGTTCCTCACTGCGAGTCATGAAGGTGTTGTTATTGAGTTAGGTGTGCTGGGGGTAGGGGAAACACCTACATAGACATCTTACAGGCTTGACAGGTAGACATCCTACATAGACATCCTACATAGACATCCTACAGGGTTGGCAGGTAGACATCCTACATAGACATCCTACATAGACATCCTACAGGCTTGACAGGTAGACATCCTACATAGACATCCTACAGGGTTGGCAGGTAGACATTCTACATAGACATCCTACATAGACATCCTACAGGCTTGACAGGTAGACATCCTACATAGACATCCTACAGGGTTGGCAGGTAGACATCCTACATAGACATCCTACATAGACATCCTACAGGGTTGACAGGTAGACATCCTACATAGACATCCTACAGGCTTGACAGGTAGACATCCTACATAGACATCCTACAGGGTTGACAGGTAGACATCCTACATAGACATCCTACAGGTTGACAGGTAGACATCCTACATAGACATCCTACAGGGTTGGCAGGTAGACATCCTACATAGACATCCTACAGGGTTGGCAGGTAGACATCCTACATAGACATCCTACATAGACATCCTACAGGGTTGGCAGGTAGACATCCTACATAGACATCCTACAGGGTTGGCAGGTAGACATCCTACATAGACATCCTACATAGACATCCTACAGGCTTGACAGGTAGACATCCTACATAGACATCCTACATAGACATCCTACAGGGTTGGCAGGTAGACATCCTACATAGACATCCTACATAGACATCCTACAGGGTTGACAGGTAGACATCCTACATAGACATCCTACAGGCTTGACAGGTAGACATCCTACATAGACATCCTACAGGGTTGACAGGTAGACATCCTACATAGACATCCTACAGGGTTGGCAGGTAGACATCCTACATAGACATCCTACATAGACATCCTACAGGTTGACATCCTACATAGACATCCTACATAGACATCCTTCAGGGTTGGCAGGTAGACATCCTACATAGACATCCTACAGGTTGACAGGTAGACATCCTACATAGACATCCTACAGGCTTGACAGGTAGACATCCTACATAGACATCCTACAGGGTTGGCAGGTAGACATCCTACATAGACATCCTACAGGGTTGACAGGTAGACATCCTACATAGACATCCTACAGGTTGGCAGGTAGCCTTTGGCATCTTCTGGAATTCCCGTGCTTCCACAGGAAGAGGCAATGTGTGTAGTTCCTCCTGGAGAGGATCTATGTACATTGTGTTCTTACCCCCTCCACTCACAGATCTCACTGGTTCCTCACTGCGAGTCATGAAGGTGTTTTTATTGAGTTAGGTGTGCTGGGGGTAGGGGAAACACCCTACAGAGGCTCTCCAAAACCAGTTTATTTTAAGTATATATTGTAAATATTAACATTGTAAACTAGCAGTGATAAACTATGGTTTAATGTAAAATGGAGCACTGTGTTCTGAAGAAACTGCATTTCATTCCTCTCTTGACACATGGCTGTAATGAAAAGGAACTAATGGAGAATATGCACTAGATTAAATAAAAAATGAAAGCGGCATGGATAAAATTATTATTATTATTATTATTATTATTAATAATAATAATAATAATCATTTACCTCAGAATAATCAGCACTTTCTGGTAGCTTGACTGTGCATCTCCCCATACCCGCTAGGAGAAGTGTCAGTTCCTCTGTTGGTTTAGGTGTTCTTTCCACATTTTTATTAATAAGGTAGAACTACATAGAGACAGTCTTGACACTGGTACTGACCACCTTATAGGGGGCGAATCTTTTCTTGCCCCTTATAGGTAAAGACTTTCTAAAATAACCTGGAAATGATCTGTAAAATCACAACACAGTGAAAATAGTTATGCATTAAACAATTAAGCAAATATTTATTTTACTGTAGTACACGGACATTTCTGTGTAAACTGATACTTGCGAGAGGCAATTCAGGCTTATGTATCATCAACACTTACAATCACCTGTCCAACTATCACACAACTATGCTAAAAAATATCAGCTTTCTAATGTAACGAATCAAGGGGTTAGGTGTGACGCAAATGCAAGTTCTTAGGAGTTTATTAAACAAAACAAGAGACAGACTACACTGACGAGAACTACAAAGCACAGGAGAATGTACGCAACAGAACACCACGTAACACACACAACCAACCAGATGACGACAAAACCACTAAGAGACAGAACTAATCATGATAAACTACGAAGACACACACATACCATACGACAGAACTAGAAACCATGGAGTACCAAACAAACAAGTAGCTACAAACGCTCATGGTACAAATACAAAACAACTGTAAAGTCAAACAGACAGCATCTATCAATAAACGGTGAACATGACAAGAAAGACAAAGCTAAAGGACTAACTAAACACAGAAGCAAACACTGGCAGATGAAACAAAACCACAGAAGGGAACTACCAAACACAGGGAGACTGAACAGGAGGCCAGAAACAGACACGGAGCACAACTAGAACATTAGTAGAAAGGAGAACCAAGTCAGGAAAAGGGGGAAAGATGGAACCAGACCACAGAGTACTCACGAAACACAATGACCGACACGGAGGACTGAAACAGATGGGATGATATACTCTGAACAGGGGAGTGAAACGAGATTCAGGTGTGGGCACTCAAGACGGGGGCGGGGCAGACATGAGGGAAAGCACAGAAACAGGGAAACTAGGCGGGACCAGGGAGGAGGGCGGAACTGGACGTAACAGAACCCCCCCTCAGGGTGTGCAACACCGGGGCACGCCAAACAGGGAGGGAGGAACGGACACCGGGGACAGGGACAAAATGACGTACACTGGGACCAGCGGGTGAAACCGGGACAGGGACGACAGGCCTGGGGCAGGACAGACGCAACGGGCCACCGACCGGACGTAAGGGAGGACAGGGACAAGGGACGGGAGGCAACACGGGAACGGGACCAGACGGGACAGGGCAGGGAGTCGACACGGGAGGTGGGACCAAGGGCACAGGATTGGAAACAAGGGAAGACCGGGCTTCAGAAGACAACAGGCGGACGACAACGGAGATCGGGACGGGGACGAAGTGGGTGACGATCTGGGGAACCGAGACGGGTACAGGGACCTGGAGGAAACCACAAGAAACAGACACAGGGACGGACACGTGGACGCGAACAGACACACACACAGGGACAGGGACCAACAGGAAACCAGGCACAGGACAGGGCAACAAAGGGAACACAGGTAAGGGCAAAACAGGATCAACAGAAGGGCCGGCACATAAACAGGATGGCACAGACTCAGTCCCAGGCCCACAGGCAGGCAAAGCAGTCACTGTGGGGACCTGCGCAGTCAGACAAGCGTTCCTGGGAGCCTGCGGGCTAGGAGTCGGACTGGGGCCTGCGGGGACCAGCAGGACAGGCCGACGGTGCACGGGGACTTGCAGAGACTGGCAGCGGGAACAGGCGGGGTCCGCCGGCGGGCAGCGGGAACAGGCGGGGTCCGCCGGCGGGCAGCGGGAACAGGAGGCAGAGGCGCCCAGTCGGCCCTGGAGAACTCGGGGGCCGAGGCGTCAGAGGAGACGTCGTCAGGGGCCGAGGCGGCAGAGGAGACGTCGTCGGGGGCCGAGGCGGCAGAGGAGACGTCGTCGGGGGCCGAGGCAGCCGGGCGGACGTCGTCGGGGGCCGAGGCAGCCGGGCGGACGTCGTCGGGGGCCGAGGCAGCCGGGCAGGCGACATCAGGAGCCGGGGACGCGGCCAACGGGCAGGAGTCGTCCGGGGACGCGGCCAACGGGCAGGAGTCGTCCGGGGACGCGGCCAACAGCGTGATTGGGCCCCATGGCCGCCGGAACGTTGTCATCAGAGGGCGTGGCCACCGGAACGACATCATCAGAGGGCGTGGCCACCGGAACGACGTCATCAGCGAGCGTGGCCACCGGAACGACGTCAGCAGGGGGTGTGGCCAACGGAACGACGTCAGCAGGGGGCGTGGAGACCTGGGTGATACAGGCGGGTATGGAGACTTCAGGAACACCAGCACTAACCCCTGGGTTCACCCTCCTCCCCACACTGCGCTGAAACGAGGGCCGGATGGCAGTACCAGCAAACCTAAGAGTAAATATGAGAGTGCACATTTATATTTTGCGTGAGAAAAAAAGAAAATCCGCGAGAGCTGCGTGAATCACGCTCTCGCACTTAAAAAATGTGCTATCGACTATTGGCAGTGAAATAACGCCATACTGGTGGCACCCCTAGAATCCCCCAGAGGTACCAAAACATTTTTTGGGGGGTACGGAGCATATTTGTATATGTGGTTTTTGTGTATACACCTCTGTATTGTTATCCGACACTTCGTCCCGATCCACATTTACACTAACAAACTCATCACATTCATAACCAAGCAGGGACACTGATGCCAGTTAGCCTCCTAGCCATGGAGAGTGAAAACATAAAGATACTAAAATCATTCATGACTGATGAGAAAATGTTCAAACGTCTGTGCCCACAGTCTCCCACTACTGTTTACCTGTGTGAATGTGTTGATGTTGCTGGAGATGACTCCGCTGAGTAAAACTCTTCCCACACTCTGAGCAGTGATATGGCTTCTCTCCGATGTGAATGTGCTGGTGCAGTTGAAGATTACACTGTTGAGTAAAACTCTTCCCACACTCTGAGCAGTGATATGGCTTCTCTCCTGTGTGAATGCGCTGGTGCTGCTGGAGATTTCCTTGTGTAGTAAAACTCTTCCCACACTCTGAGCACTGATATGGCTTCTCTCCTGTGTGAATGCGCTGGTGTGTTTTGAGACTATTCTGTTGAGTAAAACTCTTCCCACACTCTGAGCAGTGATACGGCTTCTCTCCTGTGTGAATGCGCTGGTGTACGTTGAGATGACTCTGTATAGTAAAACTCTTCCCACACTCTGAGCAGTGATATGGCTTCTCTCCTGTGTGAATGCGCTGGTGTTCTTTGAGATAACTCTGTATAGTAAAACTCTTCCCACACTCTAAGCAGTGATATGGCTTCTCTCCTGTGTGAATGCGCTGGTGCAGTTGAAGACTTCCCTGTGCAGTAAAACTCTTCCCACACTCTGAGCAGTGATATGGCTTCTCTCCTGTGTGAATGCGCTGGTGCAGTTGAAGACTTCCCTGTGTAGTAAAACTCTTCCCACACTCTGAGCAGTGATATGGTTTCTCTCCTGTGTGAATGCGCTGGTGTTGCTGAAGACTTCTCTGTGTAGTAAAACTCTTCCCACACTCTGAGCAGTGATATGGCTTCTCTCCTGTGTGAATGCGCTGGTGTTCGTTGAGATGACTCTGTCTAGTAAAACTCTTCCCACACTCTGAGCAGTGATATGGTTTCTCTCCTGTGTGAATGCGCTGGTGTACGTTGAGATGACTCTGTGTAGTAAAACTCTTCCCACACTCTGAGCAGTGATATGGCTTCTCTCCTGTGTGAATGTGTTGGTGCAGTTGAAGACCTCCCTGTGTAGTAAAACTCTTCCCACACTCTGAGCAGTGATATGGTTTCTCTCCTGTGTGAATGCGCTGGTGTACGTTGAGATGACTCTGTGTAGTAAAACTCTTCCCACACTCTGAGCAGTGATATGGCTTCTCTCCTGTGTGAATGTGTTGGTGCAGTTGAAGACCTCCCTGTGTAGTAAAACTCTTCCCACACTCTGAGCAGTGATATGGCTTCTCTCCTGTGTGAATGCGCTGGTGTACGTTGAGATGACTCTGTTTAGTAAAACTCTTCCCACACTCTGAGCAGTAATATGGTTTCTCTCCTGTGTGAATGCGCTGGTGTACGTTGAGATGACTCTGTTTAGTAAAACTCTTCCCGCACTCTGAGCAGTGATACGGCTTCTCTCCTGTGTGAATATGCTGGTGCTGCTGGAGATTTCCTTGTGTAGTAAAACTCTTCCCACACTCTGAGCAGTGATATGGCTTCTCTCCTGTGTGAATGCGCTGGTGTACATTGAGATGACTCTGTCTAGTAAAACTCTTCCCACACTCTGAGCAGTGATATGGCTTCTCTCCTGTGTGAATGCGCTGGTGTTTCTGGAGATCACTTTGTTCAGTAAAACTCTTCCCACACTGTAAGCAGTTGTAGATTTTCTCCTTTTCCATGTTTACTGATTTCAGCAGTCTGACATACTCCTCACAGATAAATGTGTTTATGTAGGTAAAGTTTACCTGTTGAGGAAAGTGGATAGCATTAATTCCTAGAGGAAAAAGACATTGTTTCATCTTCTTCTCACAATGAATTTGCAATCATGACAAACAACCATTTGGGCTCTGCATAATGCTAAAGACATTAATTCTAAAGACATTCATGCTAAAGACCATCAGGAGACATCAGGAGTGCTAGGCTTCCTTACTTCACTAAAATGAAAACATTTTGTGATACGTGTCTCTCTCTGTTAGGTTCAGTGCCAGTCTATAGGGACTTTTATTTTGTAGGGTTCATCAACTTTATTTTCAAAGTTGTTCTTTTCCTTCCTTTCTCTCTCATGGTGCTGCAGAGCTGCTTTGGTCTGTTGAAGCTCCTTATGAGTTCCAGCAGTGTGATTTGATCTTTTAAATTATTGTGCATCAGAGAATTAATCTATGGGCAGCACCAACATATCACAGAAAATTCACCTGTGCACACGATTACTCATTGTGCCATGTTTCCAGGTTGATTAAAGGTAAAAATGATGTTGGCCTCTTTAGAAAGCACTCCTGTTAAAAGTGTGCAAAAAGTCACATGATCCACAAAGGACATATTTTGTACGTATGTATTTGTGCGTGTAGTGTGATGTATTAGAAAGTTGCTGTGCATTTGCTTGAACGTCACATACGAATTTACAACTATCGCATTTTGTATTTGTAAGTCACTGTTGTCGTTTGAAAATAACGTTGTTTGCTTGCAAATAGAATATTTGTGGAATATGTTCTACAGTGTAGCTCCAGTTAAAACAAAATTAATTAGGGAAAAAGCTTGCACCATGGTATGACGACCACACTCGTCTTCTAAAACAGGCAGCTCGAGCAGCGGAGCGCAAATGGAGATCCACCTCACTAGAAGTGTTTAGAATCTAGGGGTGTATTCAACTAAGGATTTTCATAGTCGAATCTGATTCGTCAGCTTTTCCCTTTAGCCGACTAATAGTCGAATCAGGTTTATTTTTATTTTTTTTATTTAGAGCACCTTAAACGGGATCCCGTTCTCATTCAGGACTTTTTTCCTCTTCAAAGTAAAAACCTAAAACATTCAGATAAATGAATAAACACGGTAGGTTGGCTTTATTCAGCTTTTATTTATTTACTTATTTCGAGACAAACCGCGACGAGACGCGACGATGACCGAAACGACAAACGGCTGAACTGTTTTTTTCGCCTTACGCGTTTTAAATGGTATGCCATCTTAGTTGTTGTCGTGCGAAATTAAAGACGTTGATGACATAACTTGCACTTTACTTTGTTTGATTCATCTTTATCTTTTTCAAAATACTTTTGAAGTTTTTTAGTAGCCATTATAATCTCGCGGCAGATGCTGCGTATTCTGTAGCGTGTTCAGCTCCGCTCGTTTGGATTGTGCAACTGCAGGGTGTGATTTATGAATGTTTAGTAAGGAAGATGCCTATTGTTAATGCGCAAACATCATTTAAAAATATTTATTAACAGAAATTAGGATAATTTTATTTGACAAAAGGCTATATATAACGAAAACAAAGACATTTCATGTAACAACTAATGCTTAGCTGCATCCTTGGGTATCCCCATGCAGTTAGAATGGTACATTCGACTATGACGTTCATAGTCGACTAGGGGGTATAGTCGACTATAGTCGAATCAGCGACTATTGCAGGTCACCCCTATTAGAATCGCATGGAAAGACGCCGTAGTCAAATATAAACATGCCCTAATAAAAGCTAGAGCCTCATATTATTCGACACTAATAGAAAACAACAAAAATAACCATAGATTTCTCTTCGTGACCGTATCAAAACTAACAAGAAATATCAATGACACTAGTTCTAATATGGCACTTACACACACTAGTGATGAATTTTTAAACTTTTTTAGTAATAAAATAGATATTATCCAACTAACAGAGTCATAATACATCACAGCCTAACCTCCAATCCAACCCCAGTAGTATAGGTATTAGTAACTACGCATCCAAAAATATTACTGAGCTAAATGGCTTCGATCCTATATCGCAAAAAGAGCTCACAACACTAATTCATTCGTCTAAGCCTACATCATGTATATTCGACCCAGTTCCAACCCATCTATTCAAAGACCTACTCCCAACTATTACAGGGCCCTTACTTAATATGATTAACAGTTCCCTTAACCTAGGATATGTGCCCAAACAATTAAAATGCGTCGTAATTAGACCCTTGATTAAAAAACAGAATCTCGATCCACAGATTCTAGCCAACTATAGACCAATTTCTAATCTCCTATTTATCTCTAAAATTCTACAGCACTGAAACAGCTTTACTTAGGGTAGTGAATGATTTACTAATATCGTCAGATAATGGGCTCATCTCGTTCCTTATACTGTTAGATCTTAGCGCAGCTTTTGATACTGTAGACCACAACATTTTGCTGGATCGACTAGAAAACACGGTAGGTATTAAAGGAGTCGCACTCTCCTGGTTTAGATCATATCTGACTGACCGCTTCCAATGTGTAAGTGTTAATAATAAAACATCTAAATCTGTTCAGGTTAAATATGGTGTCCCACAAGGGACAGTCCTAGGACCACTTCTATTTATACTTTACATATGTTACCCTTAGGCGAGATTATGCATAAGCACGACATCAGTTTCCACTCCTACGCAGACGACACCCAACTATATTTATCGGCTAAACCCGATGATTTAGGTGTAAACAGTAAAATCGAGAAGTGTGTAGAAGAGATAAAACATTGGATGGCGTGTAACTTTCTAGCACTAAATCCAGATAAAACAGAGCTAATAATAGTTGGGTCTAGGGCAGCGAGAGACAAGATACGTAATGTAGCATTGAATCTACATTCCTTTACTATAACTCCCAGCGCAGAGGTAAAGAACTTGGGCGTCACAATAGACCCAGATCTCTCGTTCGATTCACACATTAATAATATAACTAGGGTAGCATTCTTTCACTTACGCAACATTGCTAAAATTAGAAATATATTAAATAATAGTGATGCGGAAAAGCTAATCCATGCCTTCATATCCTCTCACCTAGATTATTGCAATAGTCTTCTAGCTGGATGTTCTGGTAAATCGATAAACAAACTCCAGCTGGTTCAGAACGCAGCAGCGCGAGTTTTAACGAAAACAAAAAAATTTGATCACATTAGTCCTGTACTATCATCATTACATTGGCTGCCAGTTAGATTCCGTATTGACTATAAAATACTTTTATTAACATATAAAACACTGCATGGCTTAGCTCCAGAGTATCTTAGTGAACTTATTGATCATTACAATCCAGCACGTTCACTTCGTTCACAGGACGCAGGCTTATTAACTGTTCCTAGGATCAAAAAGATCACAGCAGGTGGAAGAGCCTTTTCTTTTAAAGCTCCACAACTGTGGAATAATCTTCCTGCCTTTATTCGGGACTCAGACACAGTCTCAATGTTTAAAACTCAACTAAAGACTTATCTGTTTAGTTTGGCCTTTGAATAATCTGTTACATATTTACCACATCACATATCTTTCTTCTCCGAGGTTCACTTGTGGAGTAACACTGCAGTTGGAGCCTACAATTCCAGTATTGTCGCTCCGACACGGAATGAAAACTGAATGAATAGGTGAATAAAAATGAATAGGTTTCTTCCTATTCCCCACCATCTAGGGAGTTTTTCCTTGCCACTGTCGCCTTTGGCTTGCTCATTAGGGATTTGGACCCATAGTATTGTTAACCTTGTAAATCCTGTAAAGCGCTTTGTGACAACATATGTTGTGAAAAGCGCTATACAAATATATTTGATTTGATGTTCTGTTTGTTTACAATGATTTGGCTGCATTATAGCTCCATAGCAGAGTTACTGTCCTGATCAGAAGGGTCTATAACCCAGCCTGTGTGTGTATAATGAGATTGGGAGATACTGTGTTAATACTGTGTTAAATGATGTATAATCCAGCCTGTGTGTGTATAATGAGATTGGGAGATACTGTGTTAATACTGTGTTAAAGGATGTATAACCCAGCCTGTGTGTATAATGAGATTGGGAGATACTGTGTTAATACTGTGTTAAAGGATGTATAATCCAGCCTGTGTGTGCATAATGAGATTGGGAGATACTGTGTTAAAGGATGTATAACCCAGCCTGTGTGTGTATAATGAGATTGGGAGATACTGTGTTAATATTGTGTTAAAGGATGTATAATCCAGCCTGTGTGTGTATAATGAGATTGGGAGATACTGTGTTAAAGGATGTATAACCCAGCCTGTGTGTGTATAATGAGATTGGGAGATACTGTGTTAATATTGTGTTAAAGGAGGTATAACCCAGCCTGTGTGTGTATAATGAGATTGGGAGATACTGTGTTAAAGGATGTATAATCCAGCCTGTGTGTGTATAATGAGATTGGGAGATACTGTGTTAATACTGTGTTAAAGGATGTATAACCCAGCCTGTGTGTATAATGAGATTGGGAGATACTGTGTTAATACTGTGTTAAAGGATGTATAATCCAGCCTGTGTGTGTATAATGAGATTGGGAGATACTGTGTTAAAGGATGTATAACCCAGCCTGTGTGTGTATAATGAGATTGGGAGATACTGTGTTAATATTGTGTTAAAGGAGGTATAACCCAGCCTGTGTGTGTATAATGAGATTGGGAGATACTGTGTTAAAGGATGTATAATCCAGCCTGTGTGTGTATAATGAGATTGGGAGCCCGTTCAAAGACCCAAAAACAAACAAGGCTCCAAAATCCAAAAGGTACAATTGGGACTACAGGCTACCTGAAGGTTGTGTGTGTGCTTTAAACTGTTGTTTAATTATCTGGATTATACTGCGAAATGTATCAGTCACATGTTTAAAATATAACTCACCTCTTCAGAAGATCTCAAATGTGACAACTTCTTCAAAATTTCTGTTGGACTGAAAATAATTAGAATAAAATCATTTTAAAATTTCCATACTTCACATTTATTTAAAATGACATAAAAAGTAAAACATGCACATGTGATGTAGATCTAACACATCTACTTTATTCGAACTGTTTGTCAACATATATCTCCATGCCATTCCTTATTAAATGCCATGTCATTTTTACAGCGTATCTGTAAATGCTGTAAAAGGTGTTCGAGATCTACAGTATAGACGAGATCTACTGCCATCTTCTGGTGAAATATAAAATAGCTTTTTTGTAAAAGGGCATTTTATACTGTGCTGGCAGGCCACATATTGTCGCCCGGTCCGAACTTTGGACATGCCTGCACTACAGCATATCTTCCTATAAACACCAACATAACGTTTTAGTAAAATGTATATTTGATCTCATATTGTCTGTCACTGATAAATAACAATGTACAAACAACTGGAGAAAATGACAGATGGGTTGAAAACTCAAATGCCGATCCCACAGATCACGACGACCTTTACCAAGACTACATGCACTCAGGGTGACAACATTAACATGCTTAACATGCAAGCTTAAAATAATACATGTTATTCCCATCATTTATTTTATTTGCTCTGAAATATAGATACTAATTTGAAAAAGACAAGGGATCTTGCAGGGTGACTATTTACAAGACTAGATCATTTTATATTGTGCGATGGATATTTACAAAAAGAGAAACCGATTAACAATGGGAAAATAATCAGAAACCAAGGGTGTAAATTACGTGGGGGTGGGGAGACAATACACAGTAAACATTTTCTAAAGGAGTTCCTGAGGGGGCGTCAAAGCTTCTCCCGAATGTTGTTATTGTGCTTAGGAAAAGTACACCCGTATATATCTATCTATATGATTTCACCTAAACGTAAAATACTTCAATGAATAACCAAACGAAATATATGTAACATTACAATACATCCACTATAACAGCATAAAATCAATTAAATCGTACATTAAAGCTACTGTAATAAAACCGTACAACATAGCTAGCATATAAGCTTTTATCTTTGTAACAGGAACCACTGACAAGGCTGAAGTTGGTTACTTATTCGCTGTTTGAGATTTGGTTGGTTACTTATTCGCAGCTCCTTATTCGGCGGCTGAAGTTGGTTCCTTATTCAAAAAGGGTATGTTCACGATGCGTGTTTGCTACGCACTTTGTTTAAAAGCGATAGATTAAACCAGGGATGGGCAACTTCCATGATAAAGAGGGCCAAAAATTTTTCAGCACTATTATTGGAGGGCCACATGACCACGCACTTCAAATAATTGGATATGAAAGACACTACAAATTATTCTCAATAATAACACATTTTAAATGAATTCAGATCTGTATGTTTATTGCACCAACATACATCTATTTTCTGCATATAAATGCATTAACGTCCTTAATAAGCAACAAAGACAAAACATTTGCTCAATAAAAAAGTGCAAAAAGGAATTTGAACTCCTTCATATCAAAGAACTGTAACGCGTAGCGCGCTGCAGAGCGAGGAGGCGGACACAAACGCTGAGAAGAGCGAGATTTAATAAGGGGAATTCCATAGGCGAAGTCATTTGTACAGGGTCAAAACGGGAGAGCCGCCCAAGTGGTCAACAGGACAGGCAGGAGTCGTAACAGGAGAGTCATTCACAACGGAGAAACACAACGGAGACGGAAAATACCAGAACAGCGATGACAGAGATAATCCACAAAACCGAACAAACCACAAATAACCGACAACGGGCGAAACACAGAGATACAAGTACACAGGACTAAACTAGACACAACTGAACACAATGACAACACGTGCATGGCAGACAGAGGGAAACCAGGGCAACAGACACGCAGGGCGGGATAACCGGGCAAGGAACAACACCGATACGGGAGAGGGGGGAGTAGCCCTACGTGACAAGAACAAAAAAGTCCTGCTCTATCAGTTTTTTTTTTCTTTTAATTATTAAATTATTATTGATCTATTTGCGGGCTGCACTGAGTGTAACCATTGTAAATGGTTGTAAATGGTTTCTATTTCAAGTTGTTCCAATTGTACGCGATTTGTACATAATGATTGAATTTGTCAGCATTTCTAACGTAAGGAAACATTCTTAGATTTAAAACTAAAAACACAGAAATGCTGTTCTAAAACACAAATGAATTGGAAGAAGAAATACCAGCACACAACATGGCATATTGAGCAGTGGGCATATAGGTGAACAGATTTAAATGGGCAGTTTCAGATGCTTATTGAAGGCCTTATTGATGGTGGGCCAGAGATATAACAAATGCATCATGAAGAACAGGTCACTCCCTAAGAGAGGAACCTGATTTTAGCCTGATCCAACATCATTTAATACCTCAAATTAGAGTAACCTGTTATTTATGAAGCATTAGAGTTTTGCCTGACCGAAGACCTTACAGGCATACAGCAGGCCTCTTAAATTGCTGCTCTGCATCATTTGACCTGTGCGCACCACTCCATGTGTCATGTTTCCAGTTGGATTTGAGGCATAAAATTATGCTGGGCCAGGCCAAAAACAGGTTTCTCTTACATATAGTAAAGAGTTATGTATGATGCATATGTTACTTGCCTGGCCCAATGCCTTACATGCATACAGCAAGCCTCTGAAATCCACCTCATGAACCATTTCACCTGTGCGCTTAAATAGTCAATATGTCATTTTGCCAGTTAGATTTGAGGCATAAAATGATTCTGGGCCAGGCCAAAATCAGGTTTCTCATATATATAGGAACTATTTATGTATGATACAATTGAGTTTTGCCTGGCGCAAGACCTTACAGGCATACATCAGGCCTCTGAACTTGCCCCTCTGAACCATTTCACCTGTGCGCTTAACTACTCAAATGCCATGTTTCCAGTTAGATTTGAGGCATAAAATGATGTTGGGCCAGGTCAAGGTCAGGTGTCTCATACATAGAGGAACTAGTTATGTATGATGCATTTGAGTTTTGCCTGGCCCAAGACCTTACAGGCATACAGCAGGCCTCTGAACTTGCCCCTGTGAACCATTTTACCTGTGCGCTTAACTACTCAAATGCCATGTTTCCAGTTAGATTTGAGGCATAAAATGATGTTGGGCCAGGCCAAAGTCAGGTGTCTCATACATATAGGAACTAGTTATGTATGATGCATTTGAGTTTTGCCTGGCCCAATACCTTACAGGCATACAGCAGGCCTCTCAATGTGCCTCTCTGAACCATTTCACCTGTGCACTTTACTCAATATGCCATGTTTCCAATTAGATTTGAGGCATAAAATGATGATGGGCCACACCAAAATCAGGTGTCCCATACATATAGGAACTAGTTATGAATGATGCAATTGAGATTTGCCTGGCCCAAGACATTACAGGCATACAGCAAGCCTCTGAACTTGCCCCTCTGAACCATTTCACCTATGCACTTTACTCAATATGCCATGTTTCCAATTAGATTTGAGGCATAAAAAGATTTTGTGCCACACCAAAATCAGGTTCCTTATACATATAGGAACGACTTAGGTATGATACAATTGAGTTTTGCCTGGCCCAAGACGGTACAGGCATACAGCAGTCCTCTGAACTTGCCCCTCTGAACCATTTCACCTGTGCGCTTAACTACTCAATATGCCATGTTTCTAGTTAGATTTGAGGCATAAAATGATTCTGGGCCAGGCCCAGATTTCCGGCACCGGCGCACCAGCAATCTCCTCCCAGCTGTTTTTGCATCACTGTTTATCGCACCATAGCAGAATGTAGCCTCTAACCAACTCGCAAAGTTTCTCTTCTAACTCGAGTGCCATTTTTTAAAGTCCAGGACTCTTCTTCATTGATTTTCCCGAATTGGTGTACTTCCGATGCTTCTGACTCTCTACTGCCCCGATTTCCGGTTTTTATTGCTCCGTTACTACGGATTCGTAAGCGCTCTGGCAACGGACCCACTGACGGATGAAACGACCTCCGGAACCGGACGAAAGAGTCCGTATCCGTAATTACCCTAGGGTGTGAATGGGCCTTTACAGTACGGAGAGAGACACCACCGGAGTATTGAAATGTCTGAGAGGAAGACATGCGCCGTTTGGCTTTATTTTATTGCAGAAAATGAAACTACAGCAAGCTGTATAGTTTGAAACAGGGCTGTTAAATACAGTGGAAACACAACAACTGTGTTAGTTGTAATTAATAGGGAGAGTTATGGAGTTAATATGGAGATAAATACATCCAGAACTCTTGATGTCGAAACATGCCTGCTTATAGTTTGAATTTAATGTGATAATGGTGAGGTGAAGTCAACTCTAGCTTTCTTATTCACAGCTTCAGGAATATGGTGGGACCATTTAAGGTGGAATTTTAGACAATAAATTGGTCCAAATGTGCTGTCTAGCGTCCTTTCCATTACAAATTTGCAAGAATAACATGAGAGGTGGTTAATATATCAAATCTAATTGTCACTGTAATAATAATTGTCACAAAGCAGCTTTACAATCTTTACAGGATTTACAAGGTGTCACGGTGAGGCGGCCCCCTACCGGCCGCCTCTGTCCACAGCGGCTGTTGTTGTTGTTGTTTGGTGACGTCATGTGCGTCCCTCAGGTGGGCGGAGCCCGTGATCCGTTTCACCTGAGGGTCGTATGTTTGCCTATATATGTCTTGTCTTTGTACCAGTTGACCGCTGGTCATTATATCCTTAATTTGGAGATAGTGCACGGGTTTTAGGTTTGCACACTTTCTATTAAACCATCATTTTTCCCTGAGACTTGGCGTGATCGCTTCCTTTTTGTTGCTCACCCCTGCCCGTCACAGAATGACCAGCCACCCATCGGAAGCCGCCGAGTCTCTTTTTCTTTCTCCTTCGTTCGTGGTCATGTCTCGTGGTAAGTGTTTGTCTGCGTAGTGTTTTGTTTGAAGAGCTTCGCCGTGCTTTTGTGTTTTGTGTGTGTGTGTAGCACGGCGAGGACCAGGGCAGTCTGCCCTGAGAAAGCTCTTCGGGTCTGCGTGAACGGACGTGTCGATCGGTATGCGCGCTCGTTTTGTTATGTTACATGTTCTGTGTGTGACGCTGGTGCCGCTCCTCACCGTCGCCTCGCTCCCCGTGTTGTCTTGTCTTGTGTGAAACAAAAATCACTCCATAGTATTGCATTTAAAGAATTTATGAAAACTGTGACGGGCGGTGTGAGCAACTGAAAAGGAAGCGATCACGCCAAGTCTCAGGGAAAAAGGATGGTTTAATAGAAAGTGTGCAAACCAAAACCCGTGCAAAAGATCCAAATTAAGGATATAATGACCAGCGGTCAACTGGTACAAAGACAAGACATATATAGGCAAACAAACGACCCTCAGGTGAGATGGATCACGGGCTCCGCCCACCTGAGGGACGCACATGACGTCACCAAACAACAACAACAACAGCCGCTGTGGACGGAGGCGGCCGGTAGGGGGCCGCCTCACCGTGACAGACCCCCCCACCAAGCCGCACTCCCCTCCACTGGGTGTGTGGCACACAGACTGCACACAAAACACGAAGGGGCAGGAAGGCAGGGACAGGCAGGAACACCTCCTGCAGTCCGGGAGCTGGAACATAAAACATAGAACATTAAACAGCTCACCTCCCCGGGCGGGACCCTGGACCGACCGGGCCGTTAACAACACAAAACCATGCCCCAGTCGGTCACAGGGCCCTCACGCCCTAACCGGCCTTCAGCCGGTGAGCCCCACAGGTGTGAGGACGAGGGGCTACGGCTCCTCTCTCGTCCCTCGTGTATGTGTGTGTGTGCAGGCTACTTCTCCAAGGCGTGGCTACTTCAACTCCTCCACCCAACCCAGGAGCGCCAGAGACCGAGGCCCAGAGCACCCCCGACGCGGGCTAGGGAGCAGCCCCAAGGGCCTCCTGGTCACCCCGGGCAGGAGGGAGGATCTCCATCCCCAGCAGGAGCTTTTCAGACCGGAGCCCCATGGTCCCCAAACATCCGGGGGCCCCAGCCCTCTAGGGAGGGGCTCTTCATGACCGGGCTCCGGTCACCCCACAACACAAGGGGGCTCCTGCCAGGTGGAGACCCCCACAAGGTCCAGGAACACCGCCAAGGAGAAGCACCTGCACAGAGAAGAGCACACACACACACACACACACACACACACACGCCCTACCCTATTCAGGGCCTCCCTCGGGAGCGACGCCCTCCGTGCCACACCCCATGGCACGGGACCACAGCTGCCCCCCCCCCCAAACAACAACAGCCGCTGTGGACGGAGGCGGCCGGTAGGGGGCCGCCTCACCGTGACAAAAACTACAGCTGTAACGGGTAGAGTTGACAAATGAATGAATGAATGTTCGATTTATATAGCGCCTTTCCAGATTCCCAAGGCGCTTTACAATTTAACACAGGTACAAGTCACAGACAATCAATCACACACACACCAGCGAGAAGCAGCAGCCAATTGCGCACAGCGTACTCTCTACCGGAAGCCACAGCCCCCTGGGGGACTGAATGGGGTGCAGGAAGGGGAGAGAGGACAGACTCTAGTGGCAGAGCACCATCCACCACTGGGCATACAAGCACACACACAGACACAGACACTACTTTTTTTATTGAACATAGAGACACAGACACACACTCAGGGAGAATTTTTTGTTGACTGCCAATTTACCTAACCTCCATGTTTTTGGACTGTGGGAGGAAACCGGAGATCCCGGAGGAAACCCACGCAAACACAGGAAGAACATGGAAACTCCACTCAGATAGGGACTTAAACCCAAGACCCCAGTGCTGAGAGGCAAACGTGCTAACCACCAAACCACCGTGTTGCCCGGAATAAAGAAATAAACTCATAAATTTTACTTTCAATATCAGAATTGTGATCGTAATTAAAACTAATGTATATTTAGTTTTAGCCAGGTGAAAGAAAAGGGCTTTATGCAGGGTTTTGTTAAAATTTTACCTAAATTGAAAAATTCCCAGACTGCTTATAAATTTTTTTTTTTAAGTTTTACATATCACACCATATCACAACATCGGCAATATTCTCACCTTTAATTTAAGCCATATTTTATAAAAATCGAATAAGAAATAAGGGCGCTAGGACTGTTTTTGTGACAGATGGATGCACATCCCACATAGGAACTACTGTGACGGTGGGTGCAGCGCGAAGGACGAGACACAGAATCCCTCGATGGCAGCAAACGTCACGTTTAATAAAGACGTGTATTGCGCAATAGCGCACGATAAACACTAACACATTCAGCACAACGTGCAGACATAGACAACGACGAGCACAGGACACTGCGCGAGCGCACATTAAATAGACAAACCACATTAGCCCTACGTGATTACGAGACGATTCACAGGTGAGACACATTATTCACACGACATAGCCCTCACCACAGAGTTCACTGACGCAGACAAAGCACGTGGACAACGTTGACACACGCCCAAAAGGGAGGGGCCGGGGTCCTCAACGTGACAGACGCCCCCTCCAAGGGCACTACCCGTCCCGGGGTGCCAACAGGACCGAGTGCCCCGAACCCACGACGATGGGCGGATCCGACGCGCTCAGTCCTGCGTCTGGGAGGTGACTGCCCTCGGGGAAGCGTCCGCTACGGACCGCCTAGAACACCCTCCCTGGGAATACAGGGGAAAAGACGTTAGACAAACACAATGGAACAGACACGAATACACACACGGGTACATTCACACACAGAGGAACAAGAGGGAAGAAGGGGTTTGGTACACATATGGGCAAACTCACGAACACTGGGACAGACACACATGACAGTGGCGCCAGGCTGCGCGCCAGGAGGAGGGCGATTAGGGGAGTGAGATCCGGAGCCACTGGTGCTGCAGGCGCTGCGGTGGGCGGTGCAAACCCTCCACCGGGCGCAGCACGGCTGGCGGACGCGCCAGGTGCAGCGCGGTTGGCCGACGCGCCAGGTGCAGCGCGGTTGGCCGACGCGCCAGGTGCAGCGCGGTTGGCCGACGCGCCAGGTGCAGCGCGGTTGGCCGGCGCGCCAGGTGCAGCGCGGTTAGTCCCGCCCCTCGGTGGGCCGTACGGGAATCCCTCCTCGCCCGGGGATCTCCCTCCGGACCTGGCAGTGGGAGTGGCTTCCTCTACTTCCATCTCCTCCTCACTGCCACGGCTCCAGCTCATGGGCTGCCCCGAGCTGCCACCCCGGGAACAGTCCATGTCGCTGGCTGGGGAGCGCTCGTGGGATGAGCCCGCCTCTGGACTCCTCCTCCTCTTCACCGTCCCGGCGGACAGTTCCGAGGGAGGAGGGCTCTCCTCCTCCGTGTAGGAGCCCTCGGACGGAGGGTAATCCCTGTTTTCCTCCTCTTCCCCACTGTCGTCATCGGGGTAAGCGAAGCACTCCGACGGAGGGTACTCCTCGTCGTACTCTTGCTCCTCCCCCTCTTTCTCGCCTTCCTCGATGGTGGGAGAGAGACCTACGGGCGGAGGGAGGTAGTCCTCCTCCTCTGACTCCTCCTCCTCCTCACCGTAGCCAATGGTGGAGGCGTCGCATAGCGACGGAGGGTAGGCTTCCACCTCTTCCTCTTGCTCCTCCTCCCCACCGTAGTCGACGGTGGAGTCGTCGCATATAGAAGGGGGGTAGTCTTCCTCATCCCCTCCCCCACCGTAGTCCACTGTGGAGGCGGAGTCCTCAGGCGGAGGGTAGACCTCTTCCTCCGAGTCCTCTGCCCCAAACTCCTCCTCTGGGGTAGATGCGGTGGCGCCGACCACACATGAGCCTACCCTCAGAGGCGAGAGGGCGCGGGACGGAGGGGGGTTTCGCCTCATCCTCCATGTCCTGGCCGCGCCCTCGCGGATCATCTCCGCCAGCTCGGGGTTGTCGCGCTCGCAGTCCCGAGCCGCAGCCAGCTGGAAGGCACACACCGGGTCCGTCTCCATCTCCTCTAACGTCGGCGTGGCTTCATGGCGCGGAGGGGAGGGAGAGGCACGGTGATGCCGTTTGCAGGGCTTTTTGCCCTTCTTCGGCTTGGTCTTGTAGCCTGGCATTGTTGTTGGTGTCTCGGAAGGCTCGTCGTTCTGTGACGGTGGGTGCAACGCGAAGGACGAGACACAGAATCCCTCGATGGCAGCAAACGTCACGTTTAATAAAGACGTGTATTGCGCAATAGCGCACGATAAACACTAACACATTCAGCACAACGTGCAGACATAGACAACGACGAGCACAGGACACTGCGCGAGCGCACATTAAATAGACAAACCACATTAGCCCTACGTGATTACGAGACGATTCACAGGTGAGACACATTATTCACACGACATAGCCCTCACCACAGAGTTCACTGACGCAGACAAAGCACGTGGACAACGTTGACACACGCCCAAAAGGGAGGGGCCGGGGTCCTCAACGTGACAACTACACTGCTTTGCTGACATGACTCAATGCATAGTAATGGCTCCGAGGGCGACGCATTGCTAGCTATAGCGGCAACAGGCGATGTCCAATCCAGTAATATAGATCAATGTTCTCACTTTAAAGAAAAATACACGTTTACATTTTATACTTTCAGTTTATTAAGTGTGAGCACTTTTAAAATAAAAATGCATTTGGTAGCAACAGCTTTTAGGTGAATTCTTAATTATTTCAATCATAATAATAATGCACTGGTTAGTGTCCCAGTAGGAGTCCACTGTTGCAGATATAGACACCTCAAAATGCCCTCTGTTTATTGTCCTGGATTACCTTTCTTGAAGGTAGATTTATGATTACCCTTTTCACCAGTCTTCCAGCCATCAGTAACTACCAACTACCAGTAACTATTTGCTGATCAATATCGATATAATACTAGTTTTAACATGTTGCTCCTGTACACAGTCAGGAAACAGCTCAAATACATTTTTAATAACACTAAACCCCGAATTGGATTGAATCGATTCAATCGGATTAAATCGAAATAAATCAATTCTTAATCTTCAGAATCGGATCGATTCTTGGAATTTGAATCAATACCCAGCCCTATTAGTAAAACTCTTCCCACACTCTGAGCAGTGAAATGGCTTCTCTCCTGTGTGAATGTGCTGGTGTTCATGGAGATGACTGTGTTTAATAAAACTCTTCCCACACTCTGAGCAGTAATATGGCTTCTCTCCTGTGTGAATGCGCTGGTGTGTTTTGAGACTATTCTGTTGAGTAAAACTCTTCCCACACTCTGAGCAGTGATATGGCTTCTCTCCTGTGTGAATGCGCTGGTGCAGTTGAAGACTTCTCTGTGTAGTAAAACTATTCCCACACTCTGAGCAGTAATATGGCTTCTCTCCTGTGTGAATGCGCTGGTGTGTTTTGAGACTATTCTGTTGAGTAAAACTCTTCCCACACTCTGAGCAGTAATATGGCTTCTCTCCTGTGTGAATGCGCTGGTGTGTTTTGAGACTATTCTGTTGAGTAAAACTCTTCCCACACTCTGAGCAGTGATATGGCTTATCTCCTGTGTGAATGCGCTGGTGCCGTTGAAGACTTCTCTGTGTAGTAAAACTCTTCCCACACTCTGAGCAGTAATATGGCTTCTCTCCTGTGTGAATGCGCTGGTGTTTCTGGAGATCACTTTGTTTAGTAAAATTCTTCCCACACTCTAAGCAGTTGTAGCTTTTCTCCTTTTCCATGTTTACTGATTTCAGCAGTCTGACATACTCCTCACAGATAAATGTGTTTATGTAGGTAAAGTTTACATGTTGAGGAAAGTGGATAGCATTAATTCCTAGAGGAAAAAGACATTGTTTCATCATCTTCTCACAATGAATTTGCAATCATGACAAAGAACCATTTGGGCTCTGCATAATGCTAAAGACATTAATTCTAAAGACATTCATGCTAAAGACCATCAGGAGACAGTGCTAGGCTTCCTTACTTCACTAAAATGAAAACATTTGTCTATGTTGTGATACGTGTCTCTCTCTGTTTGGTTCAGTGCCACTCTATGTGCCAGTCTATAGGGACTTTTATTTTGTAGGGTTCATCAACTTTATTTTCAAAGTTGTTCTTTTCCTTCCTTTCTCTCTCATGGTGCTGCAGAGCTGCTTTGGTCTGTTGAAGCTCCTTATGAGTTCCAGCAGTGTGATTTGATCTTTTAAATTATTGTGCATCAGAGAATTAATCTATGGGCAGCACCAACATATCACAGAAAATTCACCTGTGCACACGATTACTCATTGTGTCATGTTTCCAGGTTGATTAAAGGTAAAAATGATGTTGGCCTCTTTAGAAAGCACTCCTGTTAAAAGTGTGCAAAAAGTCACATGATCCACAAAGGACATATTTTGTACGTACGTATTTGTGCGTATAGTGTGACGTATTAGAAAGTTGCTGTGCATTTGCTTGAACGTCACATATGAATTTACAACTATCGCATTTTGTATTTGTAAGTCACTGTTTTCGTTTGAAAATAACGTTGTTTGCTTGCAAATAGAATATTTGTGGAATATGTTCTACAGTGTAGCTCCAGTTAAAACAAAATTAATTAGGGAGAAAAAGCTTGCACCATGGTATGACGACCACACTCGTCTTCTAAAACAGGCAGCTCGAGCAGCGGAGTGCAAATGGAGATCCACCTCACTAGAAGTGTTTAGAATCGCATGGAAAGTACGCCGTGGTCAAATATAAACATGCCCTAATTAAAAGCTAGAGCCTCATATTATTCGACACTAATAGAAAACAACAAAAATAACCCTAGATTTCTCTTCGCGACTGTATCAAAACTAACCAGAAATATCAATGGCACTAGTTCTAATATGGCACTTACACACACTTGTGATGAATTTTTAAACTTTTTTAGTAATAACATATATATTATCCGACTACAGAGTCATAATAGGCCTACATCACAGCCTAACCTCCAATCCAACCCCAGTAGTATAGGTATTAGTAACTACGCATCCGAAAATATTACTGAGCTAAATGTCTTTGATCCTATATCACAAAAAGAGCTCACAACACTAATTCGTTCGTCTAAGCCTACATCATGTATATTAGACCCAGTTCCAACCCGTCTACTCAAATACCTACTCCCAACTATTACAGGGCCCTTGCTTAATATGATTAACAGTTCCCTTAACCTAGGATATGTGCCCAAACAATTAAAATGCGCCGTAATTAGACCCTTGATTAAAAAACAGAATCTCGATCCGCAGATTCTAACCAACTATAGACCAATTTCTAATCTCCCATTTATCTCTAAAATTCTAGAAAAAAAAGCAGTTTACATTCAGTTATACCATTATCTCCAATCAAATAGTATCCATGAAAAGTTCCAATCAGGATTTAGACCGAACCACAGCACTGTACGTAAAACAGTACGTAAACGTAAAAACACGCAAATGAATAACCAAACTAAATCAAATGTATGTAACATTACAATACATCCACTATAACAGCATAAAATCAATTAATTCGTACATTAAAGCTACAGTAATAAAACCGTACAACATAACTAGCATATAAGCTTTTATCTTTGTAACAGGAACCACTGAGCTACTAAACAAAAGAACCAAATATAATTATATTCGTATAGTATCAAATAAGTAGCTACGTTATCTGGCTGGGTTAGTTAGCGCTACAACATCCATTATAAAAATACTTTAACACATTGAATTTTCCACCAACTTAGTCAAGACACGAGATTCAACCGTGAGGTAACGGAACGAACAAAATAGTGTGGTTAAGATGTGGTTAAAAGGTGTTAGTGGTACGTATTACTAAGTTAAGTACTTACAGGTCAACCAGTAGTCCAACACTTCCAAACACCAACACGACAATAGGCGCAACTCCACTAAACGCCCGATGCTGATATTGAGAATAAGGAAACCTGTGGTCTGTAATGTCCGATGGTGATGGTAGGTAGAGGTGGGCGGATCGATCCAAATATCGATACCAACGCTGCTATTGATTTGGAGCAATACTCGTGTAAAAAGATTAATACTCAATCTTTTTAACTCTCCCGCACACACCGACTGCTGCGTACGTGGATTCATCAAAGTCTCTTCTCTGTCTGTAAGAGCAGCGTTGCCAACAAGTTTCCGCAAAAGTCCAGGGGGTGGAGCTAGATCTAGATCCAACTCCTCCCACCGTCCATAGTTTCTTTTGGTCGGTCCAGGGGGCGGAGCTGCATCTAATCCAACTCCTCCTACGTGTCGCTTACGTTTTCCGACCAGGAAATATAAATCCAATACATTCACCCTTAAAGACTGCTACCGTTTAGAGATCAAAATGTTCTTTAAATGTTATTTAAATAACAAAATACACGTTTTTTAAGTTTACAAGAAAACGTCAAAGTTGCCAACGCCTCAGTAAGGAAAGACGCTATTGGCTGTCCTAAAAGTCACAAAATGGCGTCATCGTCTAATTTGCATAAAACCTGTTTTTGCTGTAAAATAATAACGTTGTGGGAGAGAAAAAATGATTAAAATACCCTAAATATGTTAGAGTGACTGACGGAGACTGTGTGAGTTAAATTCAGTGATTTATTTTGTATTACACTGAAGACGCATTTATATTTACATCCGGCTCTGTAAATACGGGGCGGGGTCAATCAGCGGGGCTTTGGGCATGCGCAGTTCATTTGCAGCGTGGACGTGGAGCGGTGTGGGTCTGCTCTGACTGTCAGACTGCATTGTGAGTGTTGTGGGCGGGGCTCACGGCAGCACCCGCTGCTCGCTGAGGACAGTAACTGAAGACCATGTGTGTTCATCTCCGAGTCTACAAAAGTCTCCAGTAACACCACAAAAAGTCGCTAGATTTGTCGCTACTTGCTTAAAATAGTCACACAGCACGGAGCAGCGCACCCGCCCCCTCTCGTCTTTAGTCTTTACACCGTCACGTTGCTCAGCAACCATGCAGGTAGGCTCCGCCTGGCCCCGCCCACTCAGCGCTCTCCTCGAGTCGACACCTTACAGTACGGAGAGAGAGAGACACCACCGGAGTATTGAAATGTCTGAGAGGAAGACATGCGCTGTTTGGCTTTATTTTATTGCAGAAAATAAAACTACAGCAAGCTGTATAGTTTGAAACAGGGCTGTTAAATACAGTGGAAACACAACAACTGTGTTAGTTGTAATTAATAGGGAGAGTTATGGAGTTAATGGAGATAAATACATCCAGAACTCTTGATGTCGAAACATGCCTGCTTATAGTTTGAATTTAATGTGATAATGGTGAGGTGAAGTCAACTCTAGCTTTCTTATTCACAGCTTCAGGAATATGGTGGGACCATTTAAGGTGGAATTTTAGACAATAAATTGGTGATTTTAGTCCAAATGTGCTGTGTTGTTGTGTGGCAGCTGTAATTTAGTGATGAGAAGATGATACCTCAAGGAGTGTATCCACACACTACACAAACTGTGATGACACTGTATTGACACTGTGTTGGTCATTGTTGAGTGCCAGGCTGTAATTTAGTGATGGGAAGATGATGAATTAATTTGTCAATGAATGTATTACTCATTACAATATAAAATAATGTTCTAAGCCCATAACAAGTTGGTGCAGTGCATGAAGTAAGGTCTGGTAATCCATAACATTATTATCAAATCACTTTAAGTCAAAGGTAGTTTGTGTAAATTTAAAAATAGATCACCTTACTAATAATTCTTTTTTATTCCCATTTTCTTGTGTCTCTCCTCCAACACAGTTCTAAGCAGGTCATAGAGGCACTGGGTGATCATGACTATCTGGAGGAGACTCTGTCTGTAGAAGAACAACTTGATGCAGCAAAGAGGGAGATTGACCATCTGGAGGAAGAAAACCTCAAGAGTGAGCGGTTTCATCTACAACGCTTCCAGTGTGAGCCTAAACTGATCATGTTTTACACTGGATTTAAAGATGATGACACACTAAAAGCTGTGTAAAAGCAGCCTGTACACAGGCTCCATCTCAGATAAAGAAATTACCACAGAGTCTGGCATTCTGAGCCTACTTGAACCAGGAGATGAAGTAATTGTAGATAAAGGGTTTCTTATCAAAGACCTCCTCAGTAACATTTGTGTGAAACTTGTAATTCCTACATTCTTGGTGCCATGTGGGCAGTTTAGTAAAAAAGAAATTACATACATGCAAGAAATTGCTCACTTGAGGATCCATGTTGAGCAATCAGACGCATTAAAGAATACCAGATATTTGACGGAGTTCTGCCCCTTTCCCTGTGTGGTTCAGTTAACCAGCTGTGTTTGTGCTCTACTTACCAATTTTCAGGGACCTCTTTTTTAATTTTGAGGTAACATATTCAAAGTGTATTATCAAATGTTAACATGCATAGTACAAACATGAAGTATATTTTACAAATTCAGTATTATTTTTATTAGCCATACTGGACTTTGAATTGCTGGAAAATTATTCTTCCACTGAGTAACAAACATTCAAACATTTATTCAGCTCAACTTTTATTGATGTGCATTTTTTTGTTAATAATGAAATTAATGTAACACATTTTTGCTCATTGTGAACCAATAAAAACAATATACAAATTTTCTAAAAATGATTCTCAGTTCATTTTTTATGGTTCTGACATTTTTATGGTCATGACATTATCTCACTTTTTAAAATCAATTCTTAAAACTGTCATATTACAGAAACATTTACCTATTAACAGTAGTTTTCTTAAGGAACAATGCCAAATTTATGTGTGCTTCCTTTATTTATAGTCTCCTCATCTGCACAGGTCAGGCAAAAAATATTCAAAGAAGAACATATCCAGTTTAGTTTTCATAGACTCCGATATCTTGCCATCAAAGTGGATATGCTCCAGGTGATTGTCTTTGGTACAGTGAACAAAAAGATCACACCACTTCATTCCAGTGATGCCCACCTGCCCCATTACCTGGTAATAGTAGTCATGGTTGCATTTAAGAGCAAAAGTGCCATCTGGGCCTGCAGACAGGTAACTGCACTCAACAAATCTCCAGAAGCCCCTGAAGAAGCCCAGAATTGTCAACCAACTTACGATCAGGTGAGGCACCTAAATGGGGGGGCATGAGGATTTATGATGAAGCCACAAGGTCATGTGTGATTACCTGTTACTTGTTCATACTCTGAAGCTACAATGGGTTCCACCTCTAGGCCCCTTTTCATTGCCAGGGTCTGCACAGGCCTTTTTTGTCTTTGCATATTTGTCACTAAGCAGTCAAAGTCTGCAATTCTAGACCAGTGGAGACATAGAGAAGCTGCAGGGCTGCTTCACATCCACAAACTGGGCTGTGTTTGAGGAGGCGACAGACGGACTGGACGAATACACAGACGCTGTGACGTCATACATGAGCTTCTGTGAAGACAGCTGTATTTCAACCAGAACACGTCTTAAACACAGTAACGGCAAACCCTGGTTTTCTATAGAACTGAATCAGCTTAGGCGAGAGAAGGAGGGCGAGAAAAAAGCCAAGTACAGACTGGAGAAAGAGGGAAAGCAGCAAAAAGAAAGTTCTCAGAGCAGATGAATAACCACATCACAGCTAACGACCCATCGTCAGCTTGGAACAGTCTTCAGCTTCTCACTGGCTACAAGGTGAGAAAAACCTCCTGAACCACCGACAGTTCACCAACGACCTGAACGAGTTCTTCTGCAGATTTCAAACAATAGACAATCAGCAGACTCTCTCACCCCATCATCAACCCCCCTCCTCTCCCACGATGGCTCTCACACCTCCACCCCCAGCTTGTCTCACCATCAGCCTGCAGGACGTCCACAGGCTCTTCATCAGACAGAAGGTGAGGAAAACCCCGGGACCTGATTCAGTCTCTCCATCCATCCTAAAACACTGCTGTGAGCAACTAGCACCAGTCTTCACCAGCATCTTCAACAGATCACTGGAGCTCCGTTGTGATCCAGCCTGCTTCAAGACCTCCACCATCATCCCAGTCCCCAAGAAACCCACCATCACTGGACTTAATGATTACAGACCTGTCGCCCTGACATCTGTAGTCATGAAGGTCTTTGAACGCCTGGTCTTAGCCCACCTAAAGACCATCACAGACCCCCTGCTGGACCCCCTGCAGTTTGCATACAGAGCAACCAGATCTGTTGATGACGTGGTCGACCTAACTCTCCACTTCATCCTTCAGCACCTGGACAGCCCTGAAGTTTGCGGATGATTCCACCCTGGTGGGCCTCATAGCCAACAGTGATGAGTCTGCTTACAGAAAGGAGGTTGATCAGCTGGTGTCCTGGTGCAGCGACAACCACCTGCTGCTAAACACAGACAAGACTGTAGAGATGGTGGTGGATATCTGACGCAACCCACCCCCTGTCTTCCCCCTCTACATCAATGGCTCTGCAGTCTCCACTGTAGAGTCACTCAGGTTCCTGGGCACCACCATATCCAGGGACCTGAAGTGGGAGAGGAACACCGTCAACATCACCAAGAAAGCTCAGCAGAGAATGTTCTTCTTGAGACAGCTCAGGAAATTTGACCTGCCGCAGACCCTGATGATCCAGTTCTATACAGCGATCATCGAGTCCATCCTCACCTCATCCATAACCACCTGGTTTGGTTCCTCTACCTCAAAAGAAAGAGCCAGACTCCAGCGCATCATCAGATCAGCAGAGAAGATCATTGGATGTAACCTGCCAACGCTTCAGGAGATCCACACCAGCAGGGTGAGGAAACGTGCTCACAAAATGACACCTGACCCCTCCCATCCTGGACATCACCTCTTCCAGACTCTCCCCTCTGGTAGAAGAATAAGGACCATTAAAACCAGCACAACACGACATGCTAACAGCTTCTTTCCCAGAGCTGTAGCTCTCCTTAACCACAGTGGACTCCTCTGAGTCTTTAAACCACTGAACTGAACCAACTGGACTTAACTGCACTGAACAGGACATGTCGCTCACTTGCACTACGCTATTTTGCACAGCTGTACAATGTTAACATCATCCGCAACATCTACAACATTATTAAACATAAACCTACCTCAGGAACATCTGGATACATATTCATACTCACATGTGTACAGTACAGTCTACACGTTGCCGTGTCCGTTAAGTGTTCTCCGTGCGCTATATGCGCTATCTGTGTAGAATAATAAAAGTGACGTCTATCGCAGCCAAGGATCCCGTGTGTCGTCCTTCGCCGCTCCGCCGTGCGTCACAGTAGGTAAAGTGTTTAGGAATGTGGACGCTATTAATATCTAGAGGACAAAAGACATTGCAAATTCATTGTGAGATGAAGATGAAACATAATCATGACAAAGAAGCGATTGGGCTCTGCACAATACTAAAGACATTCATACTAAAGACATTCATACTAAAGACATTCATATTAAAGACAATCATATTAAAGACAATTATGAGACAGTGCTAGGCTTCATTCCTTCACTAAAATGAAAACACTTGTCTATGTTGTGATACGCGTCTCTCTCTGTTTGGTTCAGTGCCACTGTACACATTGCTTCAATTAATTATTCTATGAGCAGCACTAACATATCACAGAAAATGTAATATTTAATGGGGAAAATGTTATTTTCATGGTTCATAATGTGATTTTCACTGCTGTGAATTTGCTAGGGTACTATTCATAATGTTTAAGGTTGAACAAAATCAGGGTTGCCAACTTTTGACGTTCGCTTGGAGTGAGATTTTAACCTGGAGCCGGTGGCGAGTGTATTGTTGAGCGGGGGGGGGGGGGGGGTGGGGGGGGGGCGAACGTAAAATGGACAATGGACACAGATTCAGTGTTATATCGCCGGTGGATGGCGCCAGAGCTAGCGAACTAGTAACGTATTGAATCATATATGTGGATCTGAGGTAAATAAACTGGATATTTTTTTTCGGCGTGAGATATCGGAAGTGTGGCGTGAGAGCGTGTGAAAACGGTCAAATGCGTGTGTCTCACGCTCAATGCGTGAGAGTTGGCAACCCTGCAAAATTATTAAGAGTCATTAAAAAATACCATTTTCATGGTAGTTGAAAATGGTTTTACAGATAACTGTATATAGCTTATAGAATGATTAATGTGAAAAATAGT